>NC_041387.1:591403866-591407807 GCF_002162155.2 Triticum dicoccoides | reverse complement strand
TGGAGAGAGGAGGGCCGCGGGGACACATGGCGAGGCGCGGTTGGAGGAGAGGGGCGGCGGGGTGAAGTGGCGGCGCGTGATTCGCCGGGGTGAGGTGGAAGCTGGACGTGTCCGGCCGGAGTTGGACATGTCCGGTGGCAGCGGGAGAAGTTTTAGGGCTAGGGTAGGATTTCATCCACGAATTTGGACGGGGAGGGTCTATTTATAGATTCTGGGAGCTAGGAGAGTCCAAATGAGGAGCGGTTTTCGCCCACATGATCGTGATCGAACGACCGAGAGCATGGAGGGGGTTAGGATGGGTTTTGGGCCAGTTTGGAAGGGTGTTGGGCTGCAAGACAAAAGAGGCTTTTGCGGCTACCCGGTTAACCGTTGGAGTACCAAACAACCTCCAAATGGCACGAAACTTGACAGGCGGTCTACCGGTGCTATACCAAGGCCACTTGACAAACCTCGGGCCATTCCGAGGAAGTTTAACACCCACTCACAACAGGAGACAAAAGAGGGACGCCGGGGGACATAGGAGTGTCGGATTGCAAAACGGACAACGGGGAAAATGCTCGGATGCAAGAGATGAACACGTATGCAATGCAATGCACATGATGACATGACAAAATGCAACACGCAAGCAAATGACATGAAAATGACGACGAATAACTAGCGGACACCTGGCGTATAGAATCCGTGGCGTTACAACACTCAACTAACAAGAGATCTCGTCCCGAGATCTTAGAACCGAGACGGAAGGGAAAAGGGATGAGGTGAAACAAGAACTCAAGAGAATAAGCAAAGAATCGAGAGCACTCGAGAAGAAGAGAGGAACGACGAGAATCAAAAGAACGGACACTTGACGAGATGACCATGCAATGTCTCCGAAAGAATTGAAAGAATGGAATGAAAAGAACTTAGAAAGAAGGATTGAATAGAGTTGAATATCTGAGAAGAACAAAGAAATGTAAAACTCCACTTCAAAATTTACGGAGAATTAAAATGCACCTCGCGAATCAAGAAGAAGAATACTTGAGCTTCGCCTACAAGAATCTTGATGAACACTTGATGAATGAATTAAATCATGACGAACCACCATGAAGAACTCCGGTGACAAAAGGATGATGAGATAGAATGAAGGATGAAAGAATAAGATGAGCCTTGCGATGATTCAGATGGAGCTTCGCGACGAAAACCAGCGAGAAGCTTGGAACTCCGGAAAAGAAAAGATGAACGACTTAGATCCGAGAAAATCACTCATCACGAACAATCTCCAAAGAAAGAATTAATCAACTTGACCACGATGAAATGAGAATAAGAATTATGTTATGCTTATCCTCCACCAATTAAATTGATGAGAAGCAATGGATTTGCATACTACTTATTCACATTGGGAAAAGATTAAGGGAGATATAGCGCCAAAACTTGAGAAAGTCTTCATGAACCACCGGTAGGATTGGAAAGATCTAATGAATTAAAATGATAATCAAGGAAAAAGAATCTTGAACGAACCACCGTTAGAATTCGGAAATGACTGACGAAAGTGAAAGAATCACCGAGAAGAATTGGAAGAACCCCAAAGCTAGAGGGGATTTAGATGCAAAAGAATAAAGAGATCATGAGCTGATTAAAGAACACTTGAATGAAGCACCGGGATAAATAGAGAACGATAACTGGAATGATGGCCTCCGGTAAAAAGAAATGGGAAAACAACTACCGGCATACTCCAGATGGGTGAAAAGAATCTCTGACGATTGGAATAATTCGAGAGGATGATATGAAGCTAGAACCACGAATCTTCGGCAGAACGGCAAGATTTAGAGGAAAAACTCTTCTTCGGTCTCTAAATGTTGACGAGAAACACCACCAAAATTACTGGGATACTTCGGGAGGATGAAAAACAAAGAGGAAGGGTTGAACCAAAGATGAAAATAATTGAAATCGATCTTGAAAAGGCATGTGACTGATGAAATTCATTCTTACATCACACTTGAAAAGAATTAGTGATGGCTCCGGAATAATTAGAAGAGTCAGGTAAGATCCTGGAAAAAGACCTGTGGGTTAGGGCCCACTGAAGAAAACACCGTTGGAAAGGATTGTTGAACAGATAGATGATGTACCGGAACAATTGAAATATTTGAATGAGGTGGCAACCTCGAATTAATTCGAACACAAGCGAATCTCCTGAGATGTCTTGAACTCCGGAATGATAGAATGGCGAGAGGCGAACGAGCAAAGGGAAATATTTGAGCTGAGGGAAAGAATACGATCGACAACGAAAAACTTGAATTCGGATCCACCGGAAAAGAAAAAGAGATGAAGAATGACGAACGAGACGAGAGTTCACCGGTTGAGATAATTGAGCGAAAAACCTGAAGAGGTTCCGCATGAATGAAATAGCGTCTTGAATAGATGCTCAGACTCCGGGAAGAAAAGGGGTGGGGGGAGGGAAAACAAAAGCAACTTGGAAGGGGGAAGCAACGAATATCTTGAAGAGAAAACACCGGTTGGAATCATTGAGGAAAGAAAGCAAACACTTCGCATGAGTAGAAAGCATACTCGATTACGGACTCCGGTTCCAAGAGGAAGAAGGGTGGGCGGGTGGAAAAACAAAAACAACTGACGATTGACTTGGCAAAGATGAAGAGGTTCGAGTCAACTTGACGAGAAATGCACCGGATGAAAAGAGCTGAGGAACAACGATCGGAAAACCAACTGCGTGAACCTAAAGAAAATTTGAAGGGGGAGAGAAGTAAATCAAAACACCTACGTCAATATTCCTCACCAGAGCGACAAAGGGGATGAGGAGTAAAAGAATTCCTACTCTTCGATATAACTAGACTCAGAAAACAGTTTTCTTCTAGATTCAACAACGGCCAAACTACACGATCAAACAAGGGGGGATCCTAGGGTCGGTCGAGGCTCTGATACCAACTTGTCATGCCCAATATGTGACCCTATCCAAAAGGAACTCGAAGGTCCCACCAAGGATAGACCCGCATATTGAAACGCTTTTGCAAGGTGGATATCATTACATCAACATTACATAATAGATGGGGATACATACAAGAGGCATACAGTGCCACACAAATACAACATCATCTTACAAGAGATCAACATCCAACTACAGATGGAACACAAGCAGAAACTCAAACGACGTCCACCCTGCTAGCCCAGGCTGCCGACCTGGAACCTATCACCTGATCAAAGAAGAAGCAGAAGAAGAACTCCAAAACAAGCAAGCATTGCTCTCGCGTCAAGATCATCGCAACAACCTGTACCTGCAACTGTTGTTGTAGTAATCTATGAGCCACGAGGACTCAGCAATCCCATTACCATGGGTATCAAGACTAGCAAAGCTTAATGGGAAAGGAAGGGGTAAAGTGGTGAGGTTGCAGCAGCGACTAAGCATATATGGTGGCTAACATACGCAAATAAGAGCGAGAAGAGAACAAGCGGAACGGTCGTGAAGCTAGCAATGATCAAGAGGTGATCCTGAACTCCTACTTACGTCAAACATAACCCAAAGACCGTGTTCACTTCCCGGACTCCGCCGAGAAGAGACTATCACGGCTACACACGCGGTTGATGCGTTTTAAATTCGGATCTGGTGTCAAGTTATCTACAACCGGACATTAACAAATTCCCATCTGCCCATAACTGTGGGCACGGCTTTCAAAAGTTTATACCCTGCAGGGGTGTCCCAACTTAGCCCATGATAAGCTCTCGCGATCAACGAAGGATATACCTTCTCCCAGGAAGACCCGATCAGACTCGGAATCCCGGTTTACAAGACATTTCAACAATGGTAAAACAAGACCAGCAAGACCGCCCGATGCGCCTACAATCCCGATAGGTGCTGCGCATATCTTGTTGTCAGGGAAACACCGGATGAACACTACGTACGACTAAAACCAACCCTCAAGTTTCCCCGAGGTGGCGCTGCAAGTGGCTCT
>NC_041387.1:591401014-591403624 GCF_002162155.2 Triticum dicoccoides | reverse complement strand
GGGGCTATAATAAAGATGACCCTCGAGTTAATTACTCCCAAGGGAAATGTAGGTGGTGGTGAGGCAAATGGTAAAACCAAGGTTGGGCCTTGCTGGAGGAGTTTTATTCAAAGCGAACTGTCAAGGGGGACCCATAAATCACCCAACCGCGTAAGGAACGCAAAATCCGGGAACATAACACTGGTATGATGGAAACTAGAGCGGCAAGAGTGGAACAAAACACCAGGCATAAGGCCGAGCCTTCCACCCTTTACCAAATATATAGATGCATTAATAATATAAGAGATGTTGTGATATCCCAACATAATCTTGTCCATCATGGAGCAATCTTCAACTTCACCTGCAACTAGCAATGCTATAAGAGGGGCTGAGCAAAGTGGTAAGATAGCCAAGCAACAGTTTGCTAGGAAGGGTGCAAAAGGTTAGAGGCTGACATGGCAATTTGGGAGGCTTGATCAAAAGGAGATAGGTAGCGCAGCATAGCGATAGAACAAAGCAACTAGCATAGCAATGATAGTAGTGAGATCCAGGGTAGCGGTCATCTTGCCTAAAATCCCAATAGGAAGAAGAACGAGTCCATGAAGAAGACGAACGGATGAAGCCACGAAGACGAGCCAAGCGTAGACGAACGAATCCTCACGATCGCAACGATACGGGAACTATAGAGAAGAAGCACACAACATGGTAAACACACCACACATGAACAAGGCATGATGCACAACAATCATGATGCATGACAAGGCTATATGGAGCTACTCATGGCAAGAGATGATGCATACAAAAACAACACATCAAGGCAAGTTTAAATGAGGCCAGAAATAACATATAACAATTCCGGTAAGTCCTCATATGCATATTTCGAAATTGGTCCAGATCTGAATAAACATTGTGTTCAAGTTGTTAAACAGCAAGTTAAGATGCATCAAGATGATCTACACGAGATACTAATCAAGTTACATATAAGGTTCATTTAATTCGGAGCTACGGCCTAGAAGATATGAGCAAAACAAGTCAAACATGGCATTGATGCGAAATGCATACAAACATCAAGCAAACACCTCAAAACAAAGATTCAACATGATAATTTGAAGCTACATGCAAAATCAAGCAAGTTTCATATAGAGCACACTCAAAACGAAGCAACGGTTCAACACATACACACCAAACAAGATATAGCAACAATCTGTCTAAAACAGCAACTAGGCATCTTGCAAGCATCAAACCAACAAGCTACAACATCTCAACATAATAACAAAAGGCATGGGCATGAAGTACAGTTAAAGCATGACAAAACATGAACACTGAGCTATCTCCAGAAATCACTAGAACATGCTCAAACACACATGGCAAGATTGCAAATAATAACAGTTTCAGACTATCAGGAAATAACATCAGGTTGCAATGTTTAGAGCTATCAAACAACATGTTACAGGAACTTAACATAACAAACAAAGGCATGGAATGAATCTACTAAATGCATAGAACAAATGTCCCTTACTGACCATGAGCCAAAAAAGATCAGAAGATATGATGGCACCATGTAAACATGGCAAGTTATATGACAGATTCATACATGGCAGGAACAACAATAAGTAGGCATGTTGGTGAGCTTGTAACACTCACCACAGAGCAATAGATGGCATGACAAGGCAACCAACAGTAAGAAGACATGTTTATGAAGCTAAGCATGGCAAGAACAAGTTCATAGCATGCAAGGATCAACTACAACAACCTTGACAAAATTGAATAACATGTAAACAATCTGCCAGGAAACATTTTGAAGCAAAAGTAGAGCATGAAAATGACATGCTAGGCTACTCCATAATTGCAAACAGGGGCATGGATGGATAGCTCATAACCATATGTACAAAACATCCTTACTGAAGTATCTCAAAATAAGCATGGATCTCTCTGTAGCATCACGTTTACATGGCATAAAAATAACAGCAGAACAGGGACTGAAATCAGCAACATCATGAGGCCTAATTTACATGCTTGTGCTAGTCACCACATTGATCACAAAAATACATGGCATACACCCCTGTAAAGATGGCATGGCATAGTTCAAAACATATGTAGGGCTCAAGTTCATAAGATGCATACATTAATCATGGCAAAAAAGACAAAAAAGCATGTTATAACAGTTTCAGCAGATTAACAGCAACATGCACTCTTGCAATGATGATTCAGGCATCAAGATGAACCCAAATGAACATGATGCAATCGAATGAAATGAAGTACTCGTCGAGACGAACAATTTGACATATTACACGCACGAAACGGAGCAGTATGCACAGAGTTATGATGCGATAAACATGGCATGATAATGCTGCAGATCTCAAGGACTTAGGCAAAATTACCTCCGCGAAAAGTCAACGCGGGACGGGTTCGACCCAGAATGGAGGGATCTGGGCGTAGGGAGGCATTTGGAAGGAGGGACTGGTGGATCTCGTCCACCTTCACAGATCTGGTCGAAGAAGAGCTCCGGCGAACTCCGGCGAGCGGAGGAGGCCGGCGAAGGGCGAGGAAGACCGGAGAAGGCCGGATCTGGCGGCTCCTGGCCGGATCGGGGCGGAGGCGACGCGGCGCGGCGAATGGGAGGCGGGGCGC
>NC_041387.1:591379088-591400627 GCF_002162155.2 Triticum dicoccoides | reverse complement strand
GTGGCGAGGCGCGGTTGGAGGAGAGGGGCTGCGGGGTGACGTGGCAGCACGTGATTCGCCGGGGTGAGGTGGAAGCTGGACGTGTCCGGCTGGAGTTGGACATGTCCGGTGGCGGCGGGGAAGTTTTAGGGTTAGGGTAGGATTTCATCCGCGAATTTGGACGGGGAGGGTCTATTTATAGATTCTGGGAGCTAGGAGAGTCCAAATGAGGAGCGGTTTTCGCCCACACGATCGTGATCAAACGACCGAGAGCATGGAGGGGGTTAGGATGGGTTTTGGTCCTGTTTGGAAGGGTGTTGGGCTGCAAGACAAAAGAGGCTTTTGCGGCTACCCGGTTAATCGTTGGAGTACCAAACGACCTCCAAATGGCACGAAACTTGACAGGCGGTCTACCGGTGCTATACCAAGGCCACTTGACAAACCTCGCGCCATTCCGAGAAAGTTTAACACCCACTCACAACAGGAGACAAAAGGGGGGCGCCGGGGGACATAGGAGTGCCGGATTGCAAAACGGACAACGGGGAAAATGCTCGGATGCAAGAGATGAACACGTATGCAATGCAATGCACATGATGACATGACAAAATGCAACACGCAAGAAAATGACATGGCAACGACGACGAATAACTAGTGGACACCTGGTGTATAGAATCCGGGGCGTTACAATATCATATCACTTATATTGATTGCATGTGATGTTTATCCTTTATGCATCTTATTTTGCTTTGATTGACGGTAGCATTATAAGATGATCTCTCACTAATTATCAAGAAGTGTTCTCCCTGAGTATGCACCGTTGCGAAAGTTCTTCGTGCTGAGACACCACGTGATGATCGGGTGTGATAGGCTCTACGTTCAAATACAACGGGTGCAAAACAGTTGCACACGCGGAATACTCAAGTTAAACTTGACGAGCCTAGCATATACAGATATGGCCTCGGAACACGGAGACCGAAAGGTCGAACGTGAATCAAATAGTAGATATGATCAACATAGTGATGTTCACCATTGAAAACTACTCCATCTCACGTGATGATCGGACATGGTTTAGTTGATTCGGATCACGTGATCACTTAGATGACTAGAGAGATGTCTTTCTAAGTGGGAGTTCTTTAGTAATATGATTAATTGAACTTAAATTTATCATGAACTTAGTCCTGATAGTATTTTGCAAATTATGTTGTAGATCAATAGCTCGCGTTGTTGCTTCCCTATGTTTATTTTGATATGTTCCTAGAGAAAAACTATGTTAAAAAATGTTAGTAGCAATGATGCGGATTGGATCCGTGATCTGAGGTTTATCCTCATTGCTGCATAGAAGAATTATGTCCTTGATGCACCGCTAGGTGACAGACCTATTGCAGGAGCAGATGCAGACGTTATGAAAGTTTGGCTAGCTCAATATGATGACTACTTGATAGTTTAGTGCACCATGCTTAATTGCTTAGAATCGGGACTTCAAAGACGTTTTGAACGTCATGGACCATATGAGATGTTCTAGGAGTTGAAGTTAATATTTCAAGCAAATACCCGAGTTGAGAGATATGAAGTCCCCAACAAGTTCTATAGCTAAAAGATGGAGGAGAATCGCTCAACTAGTGAGCATGTGCTCATATTGTCTGGGTACTACAATCGCTTGAATCAAGTGGGAGTTAATCTTCCAGATAAGATAGTGATTGACAGAGTTCTCTAGTCACCATCACCTAGTTACTAGAACTTCATGATGAACTATAATATGCAAGGGATGATGAAAACGATTCCCGAGCTCTTCGTGATGTTGAAATCAACGAAGGTAGAAATCAAGAAAGAGCATCAAGTTTTGATGATTGACAAGACCACTAGTTTCAAGAAAAGGGCAAAGGGAAAGAAAGGGAACTTCAAGTAGAATGACAAGCAAGTTGTTACTCCCGCGAAGAAGCCCAAAGCTGGACCAAAGCCTGAAACTGAGTGCTTCTACTGCAAAGGAAATGGTCACTGGAAGCGGAAATATCCTAAATATTTGGTGGATAAGTAAGATGGCAAAGTGAACAAGGGTATATTTGATATATAGGTTATTGATGTGTACCTTACTTGTGTTTATAGTAGCCCCTGAGTATTTGATACTTGTTCGGTTGCTAAAAATTAGTAACTCAAAACAGGAGTTTCAGAATAAACAGAGACTAGTTGAGGGTGAAGTGACGATGTATGTTGGAAGTAGTTCCAAGATTGATATGATCATCATCACACACTCCCTATATTTTCGAGATTAGTGTTAAACCTAAATAAATGTTATTTGGTGTTTGCATTGAGCATAAATATGATAAGATCATGTTTATTACAATACAATTATTCATCTAAGATAGAGAATAAATTGTTATTCTGTTTACATGAATAAAACCTTCTATGGTCATACACCCAATGGTGATGGTTTATTGAATCTTGATCATAGTGATACACATATTCGTAATGTTGATGCCAAAAGATGCAAAGTTAATAATGATAGTGCAACTTATTTGTGGCACTACCGTTTGGGTCATATCGGTGTAAAGCGCATGAACAAAATCCATAAAGATGGATTTTTCGGAATCACTTGGTTATGAATCATTTGATGCTTGCGAACCGTGCCTTTTGGGCAAGATGACTAAAACTCCATTCTCCGGAACAATGGAACGAGCTACTAAATTGTTGGAAATAATACATACCGATGTATGCGGTCCAATGAGTGTTGATGCTCGTGGCGGGTATCGTTATTTTCTGACCTTCACACGTGATTTGAGCAGATATGCGTATATCTACTTAATGAAGCACAAGTCTGAAACATTTGAAAAGTTCAAAAAAATTAGAGTGAAGTGGAGAATCATCATAACAACAAAATAAAGTTTCTACAATCTGATCATAGAGAAGAATATCTGAGTTACGAGTTTGGCCTTCATTTTAAACAATGTGGTATAGTTTCACATCGCACGCCACATGGAACACCACAGCATAATGGTGTGTCCGAACGTCGTAACCGCACTTTATTGGATATGGTGTGATCTATGATGTATCTTACAGATTTACCACTATCGTTTTGGGGTTATGCATTAGAGATAGCTGCATTCACTTTAAATAGGGCACCATCTAAATCCGTTGAGACGACATCATATGAACTATGGTTTAGCAATAAACCTAAGCTGTCGTTTCTTAAAGTTTGGAGTTGCGATGCTTATGTGAAAAAGGTTTCAACCTAAGAAGCTCGAATCCAAATCGGAGAAGTGCGTCTTCATAGAATACCCAAAGGAAAGTGTTGGGTACACATTCTATCATAGATCCGAAGGCAAAACATTCGTTGCTAAGAATGGATCCTTTCTAGAGAAGTAGTTTCTCTCGAAAGAAGTGAGTGGGAGGAAAGTAGAGCTTGATAAGGTAATTTGTACCTTCTCCCGAATTGGAAAGTAGTTCATCCCAGAAATCAGTTCCAGTGATTCCTACACCAATTAGTGAGGAAGCTAATGATGATGATCATGAAACTTCAGATTAAGTTACTACAAAACCTCGTAGGTCTTCCAAAGTACAGTCCGCACCAGAGTGGTGCGGTAATCCTGTTCTGGAAGTCATGTTACTAGGTCATGATGAACCCACGAACTATGAGGAAGCAATGATGAGCCCAGATTCCGCGAAATGGCTTGAGGCCATGAAATCTGAGATGGGATCCATGTATGAGAACAAAGTGTGGACTTTGGTGGAGTTGACCGATGATCGGCAAGCCATATTGTATAAATGGATCTTCAAGAGGAAGACATACACTGATAGCAGTGTTACTATCTACAAACCTTGACTTGTCGCAAAAAGGTTTTCGACAAGTTCAAGGTGTTGACTACAATGAGATTTTCTCAACTGTAGCGATGCTTAAGTCTGTCCGAATCATGTTAGCAATTGCCACATTTTATGAAATCTGGCAAATGGATGTCAAAATTGCATTCCTTAATGGTTTTCTTAAAGAAGAGTTGTATATGATGCAACCAGAAGGTTTTGTCAATCCTAAAGGTGCTAACAAAATGTGCAAGCTCCAGCGATCCATCTATGGACTGGTGCAAGCATCTCGGAGTTCGAATATACACTTTGATAAGTTGATCAAAGCATATAGTTTTATACAGACTTGCGGTGAAGCCTGTATTTACAATAAAGTGAGTGGGAGCACTACCGCCTTTCTGATAAATATGTGTGAATAACATATTGTTGATCAGAAATGATGTAGAATTTTTCTGGAAAGCATAAAGGAGTATTTGAAAGGAGTTCTTTAAAAGAAAGACATCAGTAAAGCTACTTACATATTGAGCATCAAGATCTATTGAGATAGATCAAGACGCTTGATAAGTTTTTCAATAAGAACATACCTTGTCAAAGATTTTGAAGTAGTTCAAAATGTAACAGTCAAAGAAAGAGTTCTTGCATGTGTTGCAAAGGTGTGAAATTGAGTAAGACTCAAATCTGACCACGGCAGAAAATAGAAAAAAGAATGAAAGTCATTCCCTATGCCTTAGTCATAGGTTCTATAAAGTATGCTATGCTATGTACCAAACCTATTGTATACCTTGCTCTAAATTTGGCAAGGGAGTACAATAGTGATCTAGGAGTAGATCACTGGACATTGGTCAAGAATATCCTTAGTGAGGACTAAGGAAATATTTCTCGATTATGGAGGTGATAAAAGAGTCCGTCGTAAAGAGTTACATCGGTGGAAGCTTTTACACCGATCCAGATGACTCTAAGTCTCAATCTGGATACATATTGAAAGTCGGAGCAATTAGCTAGAATATATCCGTGCAGAGCATTGTAGACATAGAATATTTGCAAAATACATACGGCTCTGAATGTGATAGACCCATTGACTAAGCTTCTCTCACGAGCAAAACATGATCACACCTTAGTACTCTTTGGGTGTTACTCACATAGCGATGTGAACTAGATTATTGACTCTAGTAAACCCTTTGGGTGTTGGACACATGACGATGTGAACTATGGGTGTTAATCATATACAGATATGAATATTGGTGTTAAATCACATGGCGATGTGAACTAGATTATTGACTCTAGTGCAAGTGGGAGATTGAAGGAAATATGCCCTAGAGGCAATAATAAAGTTATTATTTATTTCCTTATTTCATGATAAATGTTTATTATTCATGCTAGAATTGTATTAACCGGAAACATAATACATGTGTGAATACATAGACAAACATAGTGTCACTAGTATGCCTCTACTTGACTAGCTCGTGAATCAAAGATGGTTAAGTTACCTAGCCATAGACATGAGTTGTCATTTGATTAACGGGATCACATCATTGGGAGAATTATGTGATTGACTTGACCCATTCCGTTAGCTTAGCACTTGATCGTTTAGCATGTTGCTATTGCTTTCTTCATGACTTATACATGTTCCTATGACTATGAGATTATGCAACTCCCATTTATCGGAGGAACACTTTGTGTGCTACCAAACGTCACAACGTAACTGGGTGATTATAAAGGAGCTCTGTAGGTGTCTCCGAAGGTACTTGTTGAGTTGGCGTATTTCGAGATTAGGATTTGTCACTCCGATTGTCGGGGAGGTATCTCTGGGCCCTCTCGGTAATGCACATCACTATAAGCCTTGCAAGCAATGTGACCAATGAGTTAGTTGCGGGATGATGCATTACATAACGAGTAAAGAGACTTGTCGGTAACCAGATTGAACTAGGTATTGAGATACCGACGATCGAATCTCGGGCAAGTAACATACCGATGACAAAAGGAACAACGTATGTTGTTATGCGGTTTGACCGATAAAGATCTTCGTAGAATATGTGGGAGCCAATATGAGAATCCAGGTTCCGCTATTGGTTATTAACCAGAAACGTGTCTCGGTCATGTCTACATAGTTCTCGAACCCGTAGGGTCCGCACGCTTAAAGTTCGATGACGGTTATATTATGAGTTTATGTGTTTTGATATGCCGAAGGAGTTCGGAGTCCCGAATGAGATCAGGGACATGACGAGGAGTCTCGAAATGGTCGATACGTAAAGATCGATATATTGGATGACTATATTCGGACACCGGAAAGGTTCCAAGTGATTCGGGTAATTTTCGGAGTACCGGGGAGTTACGGGAATTCGCCGGGAGGGTCAATGGGCCTTCATGGGCCTTAGTGGAAATAGAGGGCAGCAAGGAAGTGTCGGGTGTGCCCCCCCTAGGCCCAAACCGAATTGGTTTAGGGCTTTGGGGGCCGGCCCCCTCTTTCCTTCTCCCCTCCTCCTCTTTCCTTCCCCTCCTAGTTGGACTAGGAAAAGGGGAACCCACTCCTAGTAGCAGTAGGATTCCCCCCTTGGGGCGCACCCTATGAGGCCGCAGACCCCCTCCCCTTGCTCCTTTATATACAGCGGCAAGGGGGCACCTCTAGACACAACAACAATTGATCTCTTGATCTCTTAGCCGTGTGCGGTGCCCCCCTCCACCATAGTCCTTGATAATATTGTAGCGGTGCTTAGGCGAAGCCCTGTGACGGTAGAACATCAAGATCGTCACCACGCCGTCGTGCTGACGGAACTCTTCTCCGACATTCTGCTGGATCGGAGTACGGGGATCGTCATCGAGCTGAACGTGTGCTAGAACTCGGAGGTGCCGTAGTTTCGGTGCTTGATCGGTCGGGCCGTGAAGACGTACGACTACATCAACCGCGTTGTTCTAACGCTTCCGCTTTCGGTCTACGAGGGTACGTGGACAACACTCTCCCCTCTCGTTGCTATGCATCACCATGATCTTGCGTGTGCGTAGGAATTTTTTTGAAATTACTATGTTCCCCAACAATAACGTATATCACATCATGTCTTGACCATATCACATCACAAGCATGCCCTGAAAAAACAGGTTAGACGTCCTCTACTTTGTTGTTGCAAGTTTTACGTGGCTGCTATGTGCTTCTAGCAAGAACCGTTCTTACCTACGGCAGAAAAACCACAACGGTGATTTATCAAGTTTGATATTTTAACCTTCAACAAGGACCGGCCGTAGTCAAATTCGATTCAACTAAAGTAGGAGAAACAGACACTACCAGCCACCTTTATGCAAAACTAGTTGCATGTCTGTCGGTGGAACCGGTCTCATGAAA
Organism: Triticum dicoccoides; assembly: GCF_002162155.2. NCBI lineage: Eukaryota > Viridiplantae > Streptophyta > Magnoliopsida > Poales > Poaceae > Triticum > Triticum dicoccoides. The sequence continues at coordinate 591,393,522 of NC_041387.1, read as the reverse complement.
GTGGTCATGTAAGGTTAATCTGGGCCGCTTCATCCAACAATACCACCGAATCAAAATAAGACATTGGTGGTAAGCAGTATGATGATCACCACCCACAACTCATTGTGTTCTACTCGTGCATATCATCTACGCATAGACCTCACTCGGATGCCACTATTGGGGAACATAGCATGCAACTTCCAAAAAATTCCTATGCTCACGCAAGATCTATCTAGGAGATGCATAGCAATGAGAGGGGGAGAGTGTGTCTACATACCCTCGTAGACCGAAAGCGGAAGCGTTTGACAACGCGGTTGATAGTCGAACTTGTTCTCGTTCGGACCGATCAAGCACCGAACGTACGACACCTCCGAGTTCTGCAAACGTTCAGCTCAATGATGTCCCTCGAACTCTTGATCCAGCAGAGTGTCAAGGAAGTAGATGAGTTTCGTCAGCACGACGGCGTGGTGATGATGATGGTGAAATGACCCGCTCAGGGCTTTGCCTGAGCACTACGAGAATATGACCGGAGGCGTAAACTATGGAAGGGGGCGCCGCACATGGCTAACAATAGTTGATGTGTGTTCTAGGCGCCCCTTCCCCATGTATATATAGGTGGGAGAGGGAGGGGAGCAGCAGGGGTGCCCCAAGTAGGAGAACCCTACTTGGGAGCCTCCCCCAATTCGGCCTCCCCCATTTCCTTATTCACCGGAGGGGAAAGGAAGGAGGAGGGAGGGGGAAGGAAGGGGAGGCCGAAACCCACCCCTTCCTTTCTCTCTTCCACCTCTTTCCTTCCCTCGGGTGCGGCCCATATGGGGGGCGCAGCAGCCCCTGCTAGCTGTTGTGTTCCCCTCTTGGCCCATTAGGCCCATATCTTTGCCGAGGGGTGCACGGAACCCCTTCCGGTGACCCGATATGTACCTGATACCCTCCGGAACACTTCCGGTGTCCGAATACTATCTTCCTATATATGAATCTTTACCTCTCGACCATTTCGAGACTTCTCATCATGTCCATGATCTCATCCAAGACTCTGAACAACATTCGGTCACCAAATTACATAACTCATATAATACAAAATAGTCATCGAACGTTAAGCGTGCAGACCCTACGGGTTCGAGAGCTATGTAGACATGACCAAGACACCTCACCGGTTAATAACCAATAGCGGAACCTGGATGCTCATATTGGCTCCCACATATTCTACGAAGATCTTTATCGATCGAACCGTTATGAGAACATACGTTATTCCCTTTGTCCATCGGTATGTTACTTGCCCGAGATTTGATCGTCGGTATCTTCATACCTAGTTCAATCTCGTTACTGGCAAGTCTCTTTACTCGTTCTGTAATGCATCATCCTGCAAGTAACTCATTAGTCACTTTGCTTGGAAGGCTTCTTATGATGTGCATTACCAAGAGGGCCCATAGATACCTCTCCGATACTTGGAGTGACAAATCATAATCTTGATATATGCCAACCCAACAAACACCTTCAGAGATACCTGTAGAGCATCTTTATAATCACCCAGTTATGTTGTGACGTTTGATAGCACGCACGGTATTCCTCCTGGAGTTGCATAATCTCATAGTCAAAGGAATATGTATTTGACATGAAGAAAGCAATAGCAATAAAACTGAACAATCATAATGCTAAGCTAACGAATAGGTCTTGTCCATCACATCATTCTCCTAATGATGTGATCCCGTTTATCAAATGACAACACATGTCTATGGTTAGGAAACTTAATCATCTTTGATCATGAATAATAAACATTTATCATGAAATAAGGAAATATAAAATAACAACTTTATTATTGCCTCTAAGGTATATTTCCTTCAGACACATGAGGGCAGGCGTCGAGAGGATCGGTCGTCTAGGCTCGCGAGGAGGGCGGCGATGGGAGGATTGCGTTAATGGTACCGTGTACAAAAATCCCATAAAAGCAAGTAAAATATCCCGGCAATGCTTAATTAATTGTGATTTATTTTTTACAGGCATTTTTGGATTTGTAGGGCATGTGCCCATGATCTATGACTGATGATAAGAAAGGAAAAATCACATCAATGTAAGAAAATATCCCATCAATGATTGATTAATTGCGATTTATCTTGGGTCCTGATAACGCCCACCCGTGTGGCATACTAGACATCCATACATACACCGTGTGTGGCGTGAGCAGGAGCCAGCCCACACGGGCTGTGTCTGGGCGAACATTAGAATTGCCCACATGTGTGGGCGCGGCTATTTCGTGTCACACGCCCAACAAGTACTACTCATCCTCAGCCTGTGCGTGTGGCACGAAGCAAATATGCCCACACATCTTGGCGCAGCTACATTAGGTACCCGCGGGATGATGATTTAGTTGCCATCCGGGATGACAAATGTAGTTATCCGAGATGGCAAATGTAGTTGTAAAAGCATGTCAACTCTCTCTGTTTTGGTTAACTATAGTTGCCATGTCTAATTTATGGTAGTTATCGCGTGTAAACAAACCATAGTTGTCGTATGTGATTAACTACTTGCCATATATGGTCAAACAATAGTTGGCACGTGTGTTTACCTAGTTGCCACGTGTGGTTAATCACAGTTCTCATGTATGTTTATCTGGTTGCCACGTACGCGCAACTGCAGTTGTCGTCTAGCAACGAATCATAGTTGCCATGTGTGCCTACCTAGTTGCCACGTACGCGCAACTGCAGTTGCCATCCAACGACGTACGAGTGTCGTGTGGGCGAAAAGTAGTTCGCCCACACGAGCGTGGACTAGGTGGTGGTTGTGTGGGTAGAAACTAGTTCGCCCACACAGCGTGGCTGGCAAACCGCGTGTTGCGGGGCGTGTGGGCGAACTCTCCAACGCCCACACACACGATGATGCCCCCATGGCACTCAGATTCTAACAGATTCCTTTAGGATTCCTGCAAAACAGAATCAATGTGGATCAAGGTGTGTGGGCGATGTGCAAACATGCCACACTTATGGGTGTTATCATTTGGGTTTATTTTTTATATGGTAACTAATCTGATGGGTTTATGTCGGTGGTGAAGCGAAAAGGCGGGTGGGAGGGGAGATGAAAAAAAACCAGACGAGAGAAACCGGACGAGGGGGGGGGGCGAACGTGGATGCCAGCCTACCAACTGCTTCACTAGGAGTAGAGATAGGGAAACAATATAAGGAATTTTCTCATTGTGATACGTGATCATATGAGGGCGTGGCTTCGACGGTTGTGTTTTTTTTCCTAGTGGAGCTAAGTATGGAAGGGGATCAGTGGGGGAAATAAATCGGAGAGGGGGGTGATTTGTTTGGAAGGTGATCTCATATATATGGTATTATATTTAAATTCTTAATTATCAAATATTTACATGATTGAATTGAATCAACACCTGCCAAAGCAATCACGAATAAATAGAAGGAGTATCAGACGCGACTTGGTTTTAAATGCGAAGAAGAAGAAAATGAACGTGGAAGGGGTGGTGGGAGGTGAGACGAAAATAAACCCGATAAAAATTAATCAGACGGAAAAAAACCATGGACTATTCTACTAACTGAGACATTAGGAGTAGAGATGAGTGCAAATTTGAGAACTAGACCGTGAGGTACATATATAGAAACACTACCTTGCCTAATTTATACTCGGTGCAAGTCCGTGTACTTTTTTCCCTGCTACTAGTACTTGTCCGTAAACTCAGAAAACACTAACAAACTGAAGTGCATGCCAATGCAAAGTAGGAGGAGTAGCACGAGAGAGATAGTCCATTTTTTCTTTCATGAAATTGCTCTATTTACGGACTCCAGTCCGTCAAGCCTCTCCTCTTCTCGTATCATAGGCAACCCTTGTTGTTCCACAAATATTCGAAGCTGAATGCGCCCGCGCTCCTCTCCACTGTTCGTTGGACCGGTCCAAGTTCAGAAACACGCTCCGTCAAGCTGAGACCATCATTCGCGCTCAACAACAACGGCCACCGACTCGGCCACGTCTCCGGACTCCCTCCGGCCCGCTCGCCTCCTGTGGCGCCCCTCCCTGCTGCCACCGCCGCTGCTGCCGTTGTCGGGCGGCGCAACGTAGACGAACGGCCCGGCGAGGCTATCCTCTTCGAGCGCGAGGAGCGGCTCGAGCGCGCTGACGACGGCGGACATGTGCGGGCGGGACTTGGGGTTGAGGCTGACGCACTTGTAGGCCAGTGCGGCGGCCCTCTGCGCGGCCCCGCCGGCGTACTGCCCGGCGAGGTTTGGGTCCATGACGCGGTCCAGGCGCCGGGAGTCGTTGAGGTAGGGGCGCGCCCAGTCCACCAGGTTCTGCTCCCGCGGCGGCCGGCTCTTGTCCACCGACTTGCGCCCCGTCAGCAGCTCCAGCAGCACCACGCCGAAGCCGTACACGTCGCTCTTGGCCGTCAGATGCCCTGGAGATTCAGATTCAAATTTGAATGAGAAAAAATGCATGCATGTAACCGAACTCCGGATTCAACACTGATAAACATTTCCCGTTATCTGTATCTGTGCGTTGGCAAACATTTTTACCTGTCATAATGTACTCCGGCGCGGCGTAGCCCTGCGTGCCCATGACCCGGGTGGAGACGTGCGTCTCGTCTTCTTCCGGTCCATCTTTGGCTAGCCCGAAATCCGACAGCTTCGCTTTGTAATCCTAACAATGGTTCGAAATTGAAAAGGGTCAATGTTGCTACTCAACTGCTCCTACACGATAAATTATATTGCTATATAACTGAACCCAGCTATAACCACATAATGCACCAGACTACTAGAGCTTAGAGGTATGTTTGCACCAGGAGTCAGTCACTTAGTGGGTAAGACCGAACGAAACTAATAAGACACACTAGCGGCGTGTCATTTGTGCCAAGAGTCAGTCGCTGGATCAGTGGGTAAGACTGAACCAAACTAATCCAACAACTATGCTAATCGACAATCTGATCAATCACATCACTCTCTATACGCATACAGTCAGCACTACGAGTCAGTCTCAGTACGGGACGGATCCGCAGCAATAGTTGAAACTGAAAACCCGACCCAGTCCAGTTCACAGTGTACAAGTCAACACTTGTTGTTCAGTGGTTGGCATTTGGCAGCCAGACAAGTTCAGCAGTTTAGTTTACTCGCCGGGAAAGACCAAACCCACCACCAAGTCGTATCTCTGGAAGTAGTAGTACAGAGAGGGGTAGGGTAGGTGTGAAGGATCAATCACGGACGGACGGACGGAGGTACATACCGAGTCTAGCAGGATGTTGGAGGTCTTGAAGTCCCGGTAGATGACCGGGTTCTCGGCCTCATGGAGGAACGCCAACCCTTTGGCGGCGCCCAGGGCGATCTTCAGCCGTGTTGACCATTGCAACGACGCCGCGTATTCTGCAACCAAAGTTGGAAGAACCATGTATAATTAACCAAGCAATGGGTGCACATGGTAACAAAAATATATGCAATTAAGCAAGAACAGGTATCACGTACGTGTTCACTCGATTCTGAGTGCTACCCTGTTGCTCTCACTAACAAAGCATCAAACATCTTTAATTTTTGTCCTTTCTCCTACGATGATCGCGATGAATCCCGCATTATGTGGTCGGCTCAGTTCGCAACTTTTGACTTGGGAGCGATCGAGGTGTATTAGCTGGAGTACGTACGTATTTATCCAAAGCCACGCGTTGGAGGCCCAAGTTTAGTGAAACAACTTTGCATAAAGATAAAGCGAAACAACTACTATGAGAGACAAAAAGGACAGGAATTGGTGCAGGTGTCCTATCCGTCTACCGCCTTTTTAATTTTTGGCGGGAACCTTGTGATTAAGCATCGACGAATTCGACAGGCGGCAGGGGACGCAGCACCAAAAGAGCAAAAAGGAATGCGGTGTGAAGATAAAATATCAAAGTGGTTAACCGAAAACGACCCCAAATCTCTCCGATATATACGATCTCCGTGTACATATGCCAAAGAGATCAGATGATGCAACGCCGGAAATGGACAGGTGGTTCAGAAAGGCGGTTTGAATCCGTCGGGGGAAAGGGGGAGGGGTGAATTAACTAAAATCAATTAGAAAACTGATGAAGGTTTGGTGTGGAGCAAGGAAAGCCACTGGATCCGTCGAGCGGGTTGGTAAAACCGCAGCCTCCGGTTCGAGTTGGATCGATGTGTGACTCTGGAATCTCTCTCCCTTTTGGGTTGATGAATGATGCGGCGAGGGAAAGGAGACCGTCGACAGCAATGTTTCAAGGAATATCCCTTTCTTGTGGGCTGCTAGATTAACACTGCGTGCCACACTAGCTACTTACACTATTCCCTCTTTTCTTTTCTTTTTCTGTGTTTAACTCTTTAACACACATATTCTAACCACACACACACGCGCGTACACAAGGAGATCATTAAGCACTTAACCAAAGTTGTGATAGGTATCAGGAACTTTTCAGAACGGGTAGTTTTTTTTAAACCGTAACCCAAATTGTGATAGTTTTATGCTATTTACGCCTCCTTTTCTTTTCTTTTTTGCGGTGTACTTACCCTGTTCAAGCAATCTCCATGCTTAACTCTTAACACATACAGTACATGATTAAGCACTCTAATGTACATGTTTTTTTTTTACCTTTGGACCATGCCAAGTAAAAACAATATTTCGAAGTTAACGTAGAAATGCAAGAAATAAGTAAATATTTTGAGGTTTTTCTGAATCTACTTACTTTTGAAGAGAAGTTTCTCCAGGCTGCCCCTGGTCATGAACTCGTACACGAGGAGCCTGTGCTCATCCTCGTAGCAATAACCAATCAGTTTGACCAGGTGAGGATGCCTCAACTGCCCCAGGAATATGACTTCAGTCTGAATCATGGAAAAGTTCACACAGTTAGTTTTGTGCCGGTCAGTCGGGTGTACTCCATGTGAAATAGAAATCGTCAAGAAATCACACATGTAAACGTGCTAATTCACCACTACCATCCTTCAAACTAATCAGGCAGAAGGGTAAATTAACAATGGCAGTTCAGACAAGCAAGCAAACACTGTTTTATTGAAATTGTCCATGGCGTGCGTGTTGTCAAGCATCCACATACAACTAAAACATTCTTAAAAGATGAGACGTTCATCATGTCGAGAGAATATGTCAACACCAAGGAAACTTCTACTTGTAAGAAAGGACTTCGTGTGTGGTTTGGAATATTCAGAAATCAAGTTGAAATATAAAAACCATATAGAGGTAGGTATGCTACCAGTCTACAACATTTATACTAATCAACTGCAATAATTAAGGAGACCATTTTTTCTTCTAAGTCGATCTCACGGTCTGCTGAATTAAGAAAAATACATCATCATTTCAAAAAACTTACGCAAACTTCTAAAAAAAAACTTACAAACCCATTTCAGAGGGAAAAAACTGCATGCAAAAATAGCTTTCAACTTAACTCGAATGCTTGTATATATCATTATAAAAAATGGTTGCTAACTGACGCAAACTTGTGATAATTATTCAGAGCAGCTCAACTAACTTTGAACAAGCAGGACTCATTGACAAATTAAAGTAGAGTAATCCTACGGTGTATTTCCGGTAAACCCATGGATGGATGTACGTATAACTACAAATTGAACACAACATTTCCATTAAATTTTTCTCCAACTGGCAGTATAATACTTAACTATACTCTAATTCAGCAAGTAGTTTAATTGCCGGGCCAAGACCTAGAAGTAGATTAATTGACTAAGTACGTGTATAGGACAAGTGGTAATAAATTAGGTCTGCACTTGTTAGTAATTTTTGGTAATGAAGCAGGAAGAGCTAGGCGGCGAGTGCATACGTACCAGCCACTCGTTGTGCCCCTGGTTCCCCTCGAGGTCGAGCAGCTTGACGGCGACGGGCTGCGCGCGGAGGCCGGGCTTGACCTTCTCGTCGACGTAGCCCTTGTAGACGGGGCCGAACCCGCCCTCGCCGATGAAGTTGGTCATGGAGAAGTCCCTGGTGACGGCGCGCAGCTCGGCGATGGTGAAGATGTGGAGGTCGGACCCCGCCAGCGACAGCGACAGGTCCTCCGGCGACACCATGCCGCCGCTCATGCTGAGGTCCGAGAAGGACATCCGGCCGTGCAGCGACCGGCTCGGCCTCGGCGCCTTGCCCGCCGCCGCCACCTTCTTCTTGCTCTTCTTCTTCTTCTTGGAGGCCTTGCCCTTTTTCTCGCCCTTGCCGGCGGCGGCTGCGGCGGCCGCGGCCTCGGCGTGCGAGCTGAAGCACCCGAACAGGGACCTCCACGCCAACCTCGCCATCCGTGCGTGCCTTCCGCGTGTGCGCGTCGCTCTGCTCTACCTGCTGCTTTGGCCGTATCGGGGTATATATACACCACACGGGTGGGGGTGGGGTGGGAACGGCTCGTATCTGGCGTTCTCACCAGAGCACGCCGTGCGTCTGATTAGAGACGGACGGTCCAGATGGGGCTGATGTGGTACGTAGGATGATCTTGTGGTACGTGTACTTTGTGCGTCCGTTTCAGATTGGACCGACGAGAGCGCCAAATGGTTCGAGAAAGATTCATCGACAGCTAGCAGAGGGCCAGTAATTTCTTTCTCTACAGTTTCCAGGAAGGCGGTAATTTTCTCTCTACCCTTTTTTTTGCGAGGCAAATTTCTCTCAACTTGTGCGTTTGTTCTTGATTAATTTGGTTAGAACGGTAAATTTGCTAAAAAAGATACTCCCTCTGCCTCAAAATAAGTGTTAGTACAAAGTTGTACTACAGTCGAGACATTTATTTTGGGACGGATGGAGTAATAAATAAATCTGTTTAAATTTGTGTTTCTTTGTAGTGAAGCCTACCCTTGATGTGCTTCTGAGGCCATGTACGATCATGCACGGCGATCGTGTTGGTACTTCGGCATACCTTTTCGTACTTACACTTTATGTACGTGCTCGTTCATGCAAAGCCTGTACTAAATGTTGACGTATAATGTGTTGCCTAGCCTCTTTCATCAGATCGGTCTTTTGGTTGCATTCGCTAGAGCATGCACTTCTACATGATATCGGAGCCAAGAGGTCTTGAGTTCAAGACCCGGCTGACGTAATTAAATTACAGCCCACTTTCGGTCCACGTTTAGGCCTGAGAGAGCCACACGTAAGGGGGAGTGTTGACGTATAATGTGTTGTCTAGCCTCTTCCATCAGACCGATCTTTCGGTTGCATTGGCTAGAACATGCACTTCTACATTGAAGACACACCTTTTGTACTTGCAGGTTCTCAGGCGATATCTGTACTTTATTCATGTATATATATGTACAACTTGTACTGACGACATAAGCGAAATGTGTATCTTTCAGGGCCCCTTGCACCGCATGAAACTTGCCAGTCACGTTGCTCATCTTGGGTTGCGTGAGACTGGGACCGATAGCTACGGCCCAGAGGCCAGGAAAACGGGAATTTAAATGCACATGTCGCGGCACAACAGCAGACGATGCTAGCTTCAGCTCGGCATTCTTTTCTTGAAACGGAAGTGGAGGTTAGCTGGACGCGCACGAACCATCCAAAACTTGTGTTAAGAAGAAGAAGAAGAAGAAGAAGAAGAAGAAGAAGAAGAAGAAGAAGAAGAAGAAGAAGAAGAAGAAGAAGAAGAAGAAGAAGAAACCATCGAAAACTTGTACCATCTGGCTCCGATGCTTCAGCATTAATTTAGCGTCGAAACAACGAGAGAACTCTGAACTCTCTGTTGCTCGTCAAGAGAAAAGCTCTGATGAAACTCTGTTATGCATGGTGGCCATGGATCAGTGGATCACCACGGTTCAACCGATCGTTCGGTGGTGGATCACCATGTCAATTTGTTTGGCTCTGGAGCACACGCATGCCGTAGTTCATAAGTAATTGAGCAGCCCCATGCAACCGCCTCCCTTAGAATAATGGGTAGGCCCGAGTAAGGTGCCCTTGCTCTGTTATATTGTTATCGCCTCAACCTCTATCAGTTGGAAGCTTCTTCTTTCGTCTCCGGAGTGGTACTTCAGTCGCTACCACCACAAATATCGCGTGCACACAATTCTATTTCAAGCTAATTCATGGCTCGACATTTGTGCATCGAGTACACGCATGCGGCACATCATATTATCAACCTTGTGTATCAGGTCCACACATGTGGTTGTCCTTGTAGTTGAAACACTGGTTCCAAACATATGAAATCGGTGGGGGCACTCCATTTTTGCAAAAGAAAAAGAAGAGCAAACACATGCGGCACGCCACATTATCCGATGGACCCATCCCGATCATAGCATGGATCCTCCCTCACCCTGCGGTAACCACAACTGCGACGTTAAGACGTTGATTTTGGCCTCATACGGCATGATCATTCCCTTGATGATGATAGGTAGCATGTAGAAGCTTTGCTTCCCATCCCTCTTCACAATCACAACGCCAAAACAAACTGATATATGCCATGTTGTGTTGTTTTCGCCTGAATATCTATCAGTTGGAAGCTATTTTCGTTGTTTCCTATATAAGTGTTACTTCACTCTCCACCACCAAAAAATGTCACGAGCACACGATTCCATTTTAAGCTAATATGTGGCTTGACATCGTATGTTTTTTGTAATCATGTGCAACAAGTACACACATGCGACACATTACATTAGCAACATTGTGCGTGAAGTATACACATCCGGTTGTCTTGTAGTTGAACAATGGTTTCATATATATGGAATCCGAGGGAGTGCTCTCTTTTTCAAAAAGAAAAAAGAACATGTTGCAGATCAAATAATCTGATGAACTCATCCCAGTCATGGCATGGATCCCCACGGTAACCACACAACTATGACGTTCGGTGGTGTTTTTGGCCTTATTATATGCATGGTGTCATCATCCCCTTGATGATGATAAGTTGCCTGCTAAAGCTTCTATTCCCATCTCTCTTCCCAGTCACAACAAAAATCACCAAGGGCTTGTCTGGTTTGGTCACTTAAGTCAAATTCTCGCTCAATCCCCTCCAATCCAATTGGGAAGGGGGTTAACTGAAGAAACCCTAATAGGTGCAAACAAGAGCTAGCTAGTGGGAATTTGATTCTTCCCTGGTAGAACATCACCTCCGAATGTCTCGATGAATTAATATGCCTCAAGATCTCTTCAGGATTGACCACATCCAAGCCTTGACCCCGAAAACCATATGTAGTGGGGTCAGTGGGACCGATTCGGTGCATTTTTTAGTGAGAAGTGAATGGAGGAGCCCAGTCGCGGGATTTCCACGACAAGCCCCCCTCACCACCACAATCACTACCAATGCATCCTTGGTTGCCAAAGTGGTTCTGGTTTGCTACTTGCCATCTATAGCCCTTTGGCTTGGAGAAATCACCTTAGTCGTTCTCCCCGTTTCTGTTCAACATGGTAGTCGATGCCCTAGCGGTCATCCTTGATAAGGCCAAAGCGTGTGGCCATATCCGCGGCGTAGTCCCCCACCTGGTGGGAGGGGGAGGGGTCTCCCTCCTCCAATATGCGGACGATACCATAGTAATGGTGGAGGGATCCGCGTCCGACGTTGCCAACCTGAAGTTCCTCCTCCTGTGTTTCCAACAGATGTCTGGGCTCACCATCAACTTTTATAAGAGCGAAGTGATGGTCCTTGGCTATCCTCCGGAGGAGGCTCTGTCCATTGCGGACCGGCTGAACTGCCGCCTGGGTTCCTTCCCCACGACTTACTTGGGGATACCCATTAGTGACTCCAGGCTCACTGTAGCTGACCTCCGCTCGACTATGACTAGGATGCAGCACCGGGTTGAACCCTGGAGGGGGAGGTGGCTATCGAAAGCATTCAGGGTAATCCTAATCAACTCTTCGCTTGCTAGCCTTCTCTGGTTTCTCATGAGCTTCTACGGCCTCCATGAGACCCTCCATCAGGAGGTTGCCAAATACTAGTCGAGGTTTTTTTGGGCTGGTGAGGGCGACAAGCAGAAGTATCATATGGTGAGCTGGCCAGACATTTGCAAGCCCAAAGACCAGGGTGGCCTTGGGATCTTGTCATCTCGATGCATGAACATTGCTCTCCTGACCCGCTGGCTTTGGCGTATCACCAATGGGGAGGGAGGCCTCTGGCTTACCATCATCTGTAATAAGTACCTTAGGGGCCAACCTCTTGCCTTTTGCCAGCGTTCGGGTGGATCCCAGTTCTGGCAGTCCGTGATCTAGCTTCTGCCCATCCTCCGCATCAGCACGTCCATCTCGGTTGGCTCCGGGTCCTTGACCCTGTTCTGGTTCGACCGTTGGTTAGGGGACTCCCCCCTGGCTGCACGATTCCCAGAACTATTTGCCATTGCGGCCGACCCTCGGGTCTTTGTCGAGACGGCCCTTATTGACTTAGGGTGTCTCGCTTTCCGGCGCCCCTTCGGTCCCCACGAGGTGGCTGCTTGGGACTCCCTCATCCAGGACATCGCCCTTATGCCGATGAACGTCGAGGAGGCCCAGGATTCCCTTTCCTGGCGCCTTGAGCCGTTTGGCCGCTTCTCCACGAAGTCCTTGTACGCCGCCATTGCTCCTTCGGCGGCCCCGGAACCCTTTAGCCTGATCTGGGACATCCGCCTACCTCTGAAGATCAGGATTTTCCTGTGGCAATGGATCCGTAGACGCCTTCCCTCTGGGGTTGAAGTCCTCAAGCGTAACGGCCCGGGCGATGGGATGTGCCCCATCTGTGGCACGATCGAAGATGCTAACCACATCTTCTTCGCGTTCTCTACTGCCCAGTTCCCATGGGCTTGCTTCCGCGAAACGGTCGGTGGACAGTGGTGCAATACCAACTTCCCTGACTTACTTGCGGAGCTCAACACTTCCCCTCCTCGCTACCGCCATATTAGATGGCTGTGCATTGGGGTTCTCGCCTGGATGCTTTGGAACATCCGCAATAAGCTTGTTATTCAGAAAGTGCCTCTCCGACGTGCGACTGACGCAATCTTCAAAACGTGTGGCTACTTGCATCTTTGGCGGCCGCTTAGCCGCCCCCAGGACCGGGACGTCATCACCACCCTCCTCGCCGACCTCCGCTCGATGGCTCTCCGCGTGGCGCCCCTGCTGCCGCCCCCTCCCCCAGAACCGGACTAGGCTGTCTGGTTGCTTTGTGGAGTGTGTGTTTTGTGTTTAGGGCTTGTTTTGTTATGCCCTCAGCATTAACCCTTATGACTTCTCTATGTTCTTGTGGACCTCTGCGTGTGTTTGTGTGTTTGTTGAACCTTGTTGGATGCTTGGCTTGGGTGGTTTGCTTTATAATATAAAGTGGGACGAAAGCCTTTTTCAGTGAAATCACCTTAGTCAACACTTTGTGATCTCTTTTTCGTTTTGTAAATATCCACGGGTCTTTTTTTATTCTGATTTGTACGAATGTCAGAGCACCCATGTTTCTTCAGAAGAAGAAAATGAGCCACATGATCTAACTATCTACTTGAAGAATTACCATGCACCAAATTTCATAACCTTCCTCTCCAGGCAGCCATGTCATGGAGCACAAGATGTGTAAGGGCAAAGAATAAAGAACACAAAGATGAGCATGCCTAGCTAGGAAAGAAACTGGTCCTCGCATAATGCGGATGGTTTTTTAAAGGGCCATTGGTTAGATGCTTCTATTTCATATTGCAAAAAAAAAAAACGATGACATGACATAGTATTCCACTTTATAGGGAGATCGAACTAAAGAAACAAATAAGGCTGCTAGAATGGACCTTGGTGCAGGTGTGATGGCGTCAGTTGCGTATTGACATGGAGTTAGCTTCTAGAACCTTTGTCCAAGCTAGGTGCCCTGGAGCTAGAAATTTTTGTATGTAACGCACTGTCAACGTAGCGAACGTCCACACGATGGGACACATGTGTTTTTTCTCTATATTTTTTGCTTGGCTAAGACTTTGCATAGAGAGAGACTATGAAGCTCTTTTTTTGCGGGAGGCTATGAAGCTCTCTGTAAAAGCGAAAGACCAAGTTTCAAGCCTTCATCGTGAACTCTGAACTAGTACAGTGCATGATATGCGTGTAAATGGAACTTACGTAACCAGTAACCACACATTGGCTTCATGAGTCTCTTCGATCAGTCAATCCAAGGATCAAATCCTCAAGAAAAAAATAGTGCTTGTTGCTTCTAATGGAAAAATTGAAGGATTGACACATAGAGTTTACAAACTCAACACAGAAAATATGTGGCAGTAAGAGCATCTACAGCCGGGCACAGTATCCCTAAAACACCAGGGCTGACCTGCACCCGTCATATCTAGCCCAAACATGGGGCGGATATGGGGAGGCTCGGGCGCGACCGGGCGCATCCGCCACGTTGGATTACCGGTCGGGTCCCACATGAAAACATTCTGAAACCCGACGGTCCGAAGCTCGTGTCCTCCGTCGCCGTGTGGCGCCGCTCTAGCGGGCCGCGTAGTGCCCTAGCTCGGCTATTTAGTTGATCGCCGGCATCGAAACCCTACCCATTCACATTTTCCACCTTCCCTTCCGCCGCCGCCGTCACTTTCCACTCGCCGTCACCACCAGT
>NC_041387.1:591373828-591378684 GCF_002162155.2 Triticum dicoccoides | reverse complement strand
CAATATCTAACACCGGAGCACCGGCTGCAGCTCCTTGAGTAGATCCGGGCAAGGCGGGAAGCCCGGATCGCCGCGGGGCTACCTCCGGATGTGGTGGGTCCAGATGAGGACTTGGAGGAGGAGGTGGTGGTGGTGGAGGTGGAGGAGGATGCGAAGGACGCGGAGCAGGTGGAGGACGAGGAAGACGTGGGAGACGCGGATCTGCAGGCGGAGCTGCAGACGATACTCGATTCCCTCCGGTCGGAATCGGCGGCGGAGGCCAAGCGCCGTCGTCTGTGGAAGGCGGAGGCGGAGTACGTTGAGTATATGGATGAGGAGTAGGAGCGGGAGCCCTTCTACGCGCCCAGCACCGACGTCGTGGACATCTCCGACGACGAAGTGTAGTTAGGCTAGTGTGATGTGCATAGTACATAGGATTTCCTTTGCATGGTTTGTATGGATGTAGGGGATGAAATATGAGTTACTCGGATTCATAGCATCAAGTATAAGATGTGACCAGTCAGTATCCGTGGACGCGTCCGATCGTGCCCGCGGGCATTTGAAGGGCCCAAATTCGGGTGTGATGCTCTAGGCCGTTCTTTTTTCGGAGCGTGTGGCAGGAGTTGCGCTCTTTTGTTGGAAAAAAGGTAAACAACTCATGCAAGCTCTATTTATCGTATTTCCGCAAAAAAAAGCTCTATTTATCGTAAGCCAAAAGAATTGATAATACAACGTGGTCTGACGTTGCGTGTGCTGACCCTGACCCGGCCGGTTCCGGCGCCAAGTCGAACCGGTGCCGATGGCGCGCGTCAACGCTTTGCGGCGGTTTGGTGGACTTGGGGACTCTCCCGGTCCATCTCTTCACACGGCCCGACGCGGTTCTCTCCTTGGGTTTCAGCTGGGCTTCTTCGGCCGCGACCAAGTCCGGCGGCCTTCTTGCCCCACGAAAGCCCATGGGAACACGCCGTGCCTGACGCCAGCTATTTCACAATTTATATCATTTTTTTCTTTTTTACATATCATAAAGCGAATATCAAGATGATTTAAGTGCACTTTTTTAGTAGATGTGAAAATTTCTGCTTTGAACGAATTAAATTATCAATAAATCTATCCACCAGTCGACTGGCCGTTTGCTTCAAATCCGCACGACTCGATAGCCGTCCGATCCGGATCCAACGGCCCGCGTCGCCCCTGGTGCGCGCAGCACGGGTGGCGGTAGCCGTTACCATCGCTGTGTGTCGCTGACTAGTGGGTCCACTGGAACCGCCCATATCGCCCAATGCCACGATCCCCACTCGCCCCCTCTCGTCGTTCGCCCGCACTACTTCTTCTTCCTCTGCTTCGGGCTGTCCATTCGAATCTCCTCTCGCTCCCCTCCCCCTCGTGCGCGACGGTTGCTGCTGGTGGCCCTCCCCCTCGTTCTGGTTCGCGGCGGACGGCGTCTGAATCCGCGGTGAGGAACGCATTCCCCGCCCTGTTTTCCTTCCTCTTTTTGCTCCGCCGCTCTGGTCCGCCATTGATTTAGGTTGGAGCCGTCGAATCTGGTAGATTGTTGTTCCTATTAGGTTAGATTAAGGCCGGCTTCTAATTTCTGAGTCGATGTTGAGCAGCACATCCCCCATTCCCCCACCCATCCACCCGCCCCGCTCTGTATTTCCTGTTGCTCCGCCTCCATGCTTCGCCGTTGATTTTTGGTGCTCGGACTCTTTGATTCTGGCGGTTGTTGTTGCTATTAGGCTAGGTTATGTCGCCTTCTAAGTTCAGTTTGAATATGATTCGGACATCTGGTTAAATTTTGTGGTAATCGTGGGTGTGGATAGGTCTTAGTGGTGGTAAGTGTGGTTGGTTCTAATAGGGATTTTGTTATGGTGTTACTGTTGTGGATGTGGTTGTTTAGGACATCCAATAATGTTTGGTGTTTATGGATTTAAAGTTGTGCATCAGTGGATGAGGATTTAAAAAGCAACCCTAAGTTTTTTCACATAATGTTGTTTTATGTTGGTTTTGTTAGATGCGGTTTGTCCATTGATTAGGCTTTTGTGCTGCTCCAATTAGCTTGTTTACAATGCTTGATTTGCTTGTTATGTCTTGTTCTGTTCAATTATCATGATGTCTATATTGAACTTACCAACTATATTGCACTCAAATTACCAGATGCTTTAAACTCTGTTATTTATCAGTGTTGTCTTGTTATGGTTGAATTATCATGGTGATGGTTTTACACTTACCTCTGTCATCTTATCGTAGTTACCATAAGTTTTTGCTAGACTAACTATATGAAGCACAACGCTTATTTCTCATTCATTTTGTTTTGGTTGGGTTATTAATGAGCATGTGTGAATGCTATTTCTTATCATTGGTAATTTGGTTGTAACTTACGAATTGCATTGTGCCTCAATTATCAGTCTCACATGCTTTTTATATACATGTGCTATCTGTTTTACTTTTTTTTAGCATGTGCGACCAATTTGCAGTTTGCTTGTTTCCTTTTATCAGCTGTATTATTGCTTTGTCAAACACCGGTTTTATAAACAATGTATTCCTTTTTTTCCTACGTGTCAGGGAGACAATGCCGAGGAAGCGTAAAGGAGATGGCGATGGAATCGATGAGGTTCCTTCGAAAAAGGCGAAATGCCCTCCTCCGCGGAACAGAGCCTCACCTAGTTCGCTTCTTCTAGCATGCAAGGACATGAATGATGACAGGAAGGGTGCCATTGATGATATGGATTTAACTAGCCTTCGAAATATCCAATGTGACCATCTATTTAACAATCTCAGTGTGTGGCTTGCTGATCTCTATGACCCCAATTCGCGTGAGGTGGTCGTACCAGGCCGAGGCAGGCTTCCGGTCAATGAAGAATACGTGCATCGTGTTATGGGTGTGCCGCGTGGAGGGAATGATGTCCCTTACAACCTCCCACCTGAAACTGATATTGAGTTAGGGCTTGAGTTGTTTGGCGAGCTCGGATATGCCCCTAAAATGACTGATCTTGTTGATCTCATAAAGGGTTCTGAAAATTCTGATGACACTTTCAAGCGTATGTGGCTTCTGCTTGCGGGGAATACAGTCATTGCCCCGACCACCTCCAACAAAGTTAGCCCCCGTTGGTATGCTGTGCTGGTAAGTTTTTTTTGTGAATATGTCATTTTCTTTCTTGTGTGCATGATAACTTTACTATATGTCAGTGTGATAACTTTCATATTCTTTGTGGTGCATTCGGTGAACTTCAGTGCTGTTTTTTATATTGCAGCGTGACATCAATGGTGTTAAAAATCTCAATTGGTCCAAATTTATTGCTGATGAACTGCACAAGGCGCTGTTGAAACGCAAGCCTACCAGGGGTTGCCTTCTTTTCTACAATGTAAGTGACGATGCTTTCCTCTTACCTTCTCTTTTGTCATTTGTCATTTTCTTTGTCATTTGTGGCTGATTTTTGTAAGTGTTTACCATGGCGCTTGTGTTTTTCTTATCAGCTATTGTACATTCATGCGATTGATCTTTCTGGACTTGGCATCGAACTGCCTCATGGTCTTTTTCCCATCAATGTATGGACAAAGAAGCTGATAACTCTTGTCCTCAACAAGGATGTTCAGGATGACAAAGTTTCTTTCGGGAAACTACCGGTAATATATATCTATGTTTTTTAGTTCACAGTCTGCTTTGCAACTGCATTTTATTTTCATTGTTTTTTGTTGTACTTATCTGTGATGGCTACATTTTTTCCAGTTGAAGCCTGAGTTTGGCATGAATTTCTGTCTGTTTGGTGGTCTGGAAGGTCTTGACAAGTTTATGCGTATTCATACTGCCCCAAGCTGCAGTGAAGAGGTGAGCATGTAACCTAGTTTCTTGATTTTTTTTTGCTATTTTATGTTCTTTCATTGGCTGATAAATTATTTTTTGCACCCATCGTGGTTACCCTGATTTGTTGCCAACTTGTCCCTCTTTACTATTCTGGATGATTTCCATTGTGGCATATCCTCTATATAAAATAATAATTATGATGCAACCATGTGATAATTATTAGTGCAATGCCTTGATAACTTTGCAGCATTTCTGTGATAACTTGATATCATGATAACTTTTGGTTGCATTTATTATGATGATTGTAGCATTCCTGTGATAACTTGATATTAATGATAACTTTTGTTACATTTTTTGTGATAACTTACTAGTTATTTCCATTATTTTTTCATTGTTTTATGTTGAACAGAAATTTGCCAAATCAACTCAGATAGTTGCTCGATTCACGTCCGCCATGGCTGGCATCCTAGGCAATCTTGTGGAATCATTCACCGCTTTAGATGATGAGGGCCATTCACATGCATCCCGTCAGCTAGACGCTGGATTGAACGTTATCTCATCTGCCGCCCGTACGACGTCAAGGACTACGCGGTCATCGCAAGGCAGGCGGACAGAAAGTGCTGGAAAGAATGTGGCTGAAGATTCTGACAGCGATGACGATTATCACGGAGGCGATGATTCTGATTCTGACGCTGACTCCGATGATGATGATGATGACTATCGAGTTGTTCGTCGTCGCCCTAAAGATCCTTTTGTTGCTTCAGGCAGTGGTACCGTGGATGTAGACATGGGCAGCGGCCCAGCTGATGATGAGACCACACATCTTGATGGTGCAACTGTCAAAGCCCATGATGGCACAGGACCAAATGTTGAAGACACCCATGTCCGCCCTATCGGCGATAACCTCATTGAGTCTCAGATCTTACTGGAACATCTCATGCAGCCTCCGTCGAATCAGGTGATCGAGGGCTTAGCCAGCAAGGTCTGACAGACACGCAAGCTGAGGCGGCCACTGACTCTTCTGTCAAGCGGTGCGGTGCTGAGCTTTTGAAAAATTTGGCTTACCAGAGGCGCA
>NC_041387.1:591342038-591373583 GCF_002162155.2 Triticum dicoccoides | reverse complement strand
CCCATCGCAAAGGCCGTCTTCACCAATTGCACTGTCAGCATCTGAGATTCATGAAGCTGTGAAGAAAGTTGTGGTCCAGGAGCTTGGTATACGCGTGGCTGAAAAGGGAACCGGTGCCTTCGTCCCTCTGTCGACCTTGCGAAAGGAGGCCCCACGCAGGTGAATTATTATTTTCCAATGTCCTTCTTATCAATTATGTGCCTGAAACAACATGGTAAATACAGTTGTTTGAGTAAGGTAGTTTGGGTAATTTCATGCCGGTGATCAACTTGCTTATTTTTCATCTGCAGGGCCCCCGGCAAACAATCTGTTGCTGCTAAGGATTCAGGGATTGCACCAGTGAAACGATATTCAAATTGTTACTTTCGTTTATGTTCAGCAGATATTTTGTTCTTGTTGTCTGATAACTCATGTTGATGAACATTGATAACTCAACTTTGCCCCCTGGTAATTTAGAGTTTCCAATCTTGATAGTTGTATGTGCTTGTAACATTTGGTTATTTTTTTCATTCAGTGCACCTATGAAACAAGTTGTTGCTGCTGAGGGTTCTCCAAGTGTACCAGGAAAAAGGTGTTCACATACCTATCTAGTTTGCAGTTATTCAAAAATAATTGTTGGTTTTTTTGTTCATATGATTTGATAACTTTATATTTCTAGTCCTTGATAACTTTGTAATTTTTTCCTTGGATGCTACTTATACCTGAAGTATGTGACATCCTTTTTTGATTGAAGCATGTGGTAACTTAGGTTTAACAACATGTGTAATCTCACTACTACCCTTGTGTACCGATTTTTTCAGTCGTTCAAAAGATAAAGGTGCAGTGCAAAAGGTGAAATTCGCCAAGACCAGATCCTCTCCACGACTAAGGGCAACATTGTCGCAGACAACGTCATCGGAGACAACAGAAGTTATCCATCTTGATGAATCTCCCACGGCGACATCTCCGTCTGAAAAAGCAGCAGCATCTAGCGAGGGTGCATCTGATGTTGTTGCGGCGACATCGGCTGGTGTTTCTGATGACGCTGTTTTTCAGCTAGCTGCAACAGCAACTGTTACTACTGCTGTTGAAGATATCGCCAGCGTGGCTGTAGCTATTGAATGCGAAGATGAAGTCGTCCCTAATATAGCGCATGATGGAAGTGAAGGTAGTTCTGTTCGCCATCACATTTGTTTTTTGTTTCTTGTATTTTTTTGATGTTTTTTGTTGACGATGTGTTTAATCTTTTTCCGCTGTAGCTGAGAAAGTTGTGGGAAGTACCAGAGACAATATGCCTACTGATACGGCTACAGCTGGAGGTGAAAAGAATGATGCCGATAATCCTGTTGTCACAGGTTGGTAACTTAATTTTCTTATGTTGATAACTTGTCTGTCTAATACATGATAACTCGAGATATTGTTTCTGGCACTAACAAATACAATGTCATCTACATGTTTTCCTGATGACTTTTTTCCTTATTTGTGTGTTACTTGTGATGTTTTGAAGCAGTAGCTCACCCTGCATTGAAGTTGAGCACTCCTGGAGCTGGAAACTACGATGATAATTTTACGCCACCCAGCTGCTCTCTTGGGCTGGATGCCATCTTTGGTGCGAGTCCTCAAGTGCCACCATCTACTGAAGCAACTGCAACGGCTCAAGCTGCACCAACGTTGTCTCAAGTACCACCTGCAGCACCAGAAGCACCTGCGGCGGTGCCATCTGCTCAAGTACCACCTGCGGCACCAGAAGCACCTGCGGCGGCGCCATCTGCTCAAGTACCACCTGCAGCACCAGAAGCACCTGTGGCGGCGCCCTCTGCTCAAGTACCACCTGCAGAACCAGCTACTGGCCCTGACGCCGTTCTAGGGCTCTCAGCTCCTGTTGATGCTTACTCGAAGGGCAAGGCAATGATGAAAGTTACCAAGGCTCAACCGGTTTCTTGGGCTCCGCCACCCAACAACTCTGGTAAGTGAAGACCTTGTGTCTTCGCTTTTATGCCGCAAGAGTGATGGATTGAGATATGTCAGTGTTCATCATATTGTTTTGTGCCTTGGTGTGCTCTTTTTATTTAAGTGTTTGGAACTTTTTATCATTCCGTGTGTATGGATGAATGTAATACTACTTCTATGCTTTGTGTGATGTAAATGAACATATGTGCTTTCAGTACCCGTAATATATGTTTCTGTTGTGTCCGCTACAATATTTTGTACGATGCTAGCATAGACGATAAGTCCATCCCCCCCTGGTAACTTTGTCAGTTTTGAAAGCCGATGTTATCTGTTACTGACTTTTAGTAAGCGCGTGATACGTACATCTCCTATCATTGCCTATTTATTTTCCTTAATTCAATGTCATGCTTAGAAAATAATACTGTACTCGTAGTTATTCATCTGAACTTTTTCATTACTCCTTCAATTTTTTCTAATCACCCTGATAACTCCATATGACATATCTTGGTAACTCAAATGTTCAAATCCTGTCAATTTATGATCCATTGACACCATAACTCCAGCCATATGCATTATTTACCAATTCTGGGCTATACAATTCTTTTTGGTCTTCTTTTTAACATGTTATGATGATTAGTTTATATCACAACTGTTCCTCGTTATGCACCAGTGTTATCTAATTTGTTCCTTAAAAGGCCCATACATGTGTGCTGGTAATCCACATTCACATTGCCTGGTATCTTCTATATTGTGTTCCTGATAACTTCTTGTATCTTGTCTCAATTTTTAATACCTGATTTTTTTGCAACAATTTATGTTGTTTATCACTACTGTTCATGTCCTCATCGCTCTTTTTTTTATTTAAGTAACACCGGAAGCTGGTCGTGTGCAAGTGTATGATGTTGAGATTGACGATGATGAGGTTCTCATGTGGTGGGAAGAATTTGAACATGGCAATCCAGCATTAAAAGGGAAATCTAATGTTCAAATAGGTGATTTTTTTCTGCTCCATGAACATTGCAACCCTTGCACAAACCACTTTCTTTGTTTTTTCAATTATGGACCACCACTTGATAATCAAAACATGTGGCAGTTGATATGTTTTGACCCATCACTTGATAATTCTTTCTCCCATCTGATGATAATTCATGGTTTTCCCTTTGTTCTTTCTCTACCAGACAACCCCCAAAGTACAACATTTGTTACACCAGAGTTACCACCTCGCACAGAGCATTTTTCAACACCTAAATCCTTCATTCGGAAAGTTAGGGTCATCCACCCGTCCAAATACCTGCTCTCGCCTTTTGCCACCCTCACACCGAGCGAGGAGGAAGAGTACGTTTACAATGAAGTTATCAAGCATATTACTGATTCTAACTCTAAGATTAAAGAGTATGTTTCCATCCTTTTTCTCATCTTTCTTAACACAAATCATTATTTTGTGCGCCTTTTTTTAAATGTATTTTTTAATTTTTTTTTTGTTTTTTGTAGTCTTAGGGTCATCAACATTGATGGTAGGTGGGTTACCCTTGACGAGCTTGCCAATTGTGTGAAGGGAGTTGGGCAACTATCAACCAGCATTGCCGAGTTACATGTTTGCGTTCTCCAGTATAAGGAAACGCCAAACAGGCTCATCTTCCCTTGGGTGCTCTCTGTGTATCTGTTGTTAGGAGACTTCAAATCCAAGTGTTTACTGAAGCATTTTTGACGGGACAAGTTTTACATTCTTAGTCACCAGGATCATGTATGTTATGTTTGATGGATCTGGTAACTGTACAGTTAGTGTCTTGGTAACTTCCTGATAATATCATGTAACTTCCTGTTATTTGCGGATATTGTTTGTTCTTCATGTCATGATAACCTGTTTCATGCACACTGGTAACTTTTGACCTTTCTGCCCTGATAACTTGTTTTTCTAGTTGCCTCCCATGTTAATTTCATGACCATTTGTTATCTTGGTAATTTTGTTTCTTTTCCAACTACTTTTATGCTTACTGCCTTTTAAATTTTTTCAGCTGCTATTCCCTGCTTTGCAAAAGTTGGGCCGCGGTCCAGATGACGGGCATTGGTATGTGTTGTCACTAAATCTTAGGGCGAAGCGGTTTGAAGTTCTAGATTCATTGCGTGACCAAGATAGTCCTTCTCTTCTCGAGCATGCGACAAGATACATGAACGCAATAAAGAAGGCCTGGTTGATAAATTACAAGGACTCGCATAAGCAGATCGAGGACTATGAACTTGTGTACATTGATGTGTTGAAACAGGAAAATGGGTTAGTTGTGGATTACTCAGTCTCTTTTTAACATCCCAACTACATGTTTGTCATCCCTGTTTATTTTGACCCGGTCCGAAACTCCAACTAAACTGATTTTGTGTTGTTTTTTTCATCACAAATGTTTCAGCATTGATTGTGGATTTTTCGCCTGCACGTTCCTTGAGGTGTGGGATGGCAAAAATGTTCCAGCCTTAACTCATGAACAAATTCCAGCTCTCCGGAAAATTATGATATTGAGGTGGTTAGATCATTATCAAAACAAATGCAAACAGTGGCGCTATCATCTGTTCGGCAGCGGGTGATGAGGTGATATTTTTTTTACTACATTGTGATAAGTTCTACCAAACTGTGATGATAACTTTTTTATTTGAATCTGTCATGACAATGCCATGGAGCAAAGTGTTGACATGCTGTTTTACTATAGTATACACAGTCCAAAATCACTGACTATATGATATAATTCACTATTGTGATTATAATTTGTTCATAAGCAATTTTTAGAAGTGCAAGGAGGACTAATTTTTTGTCCATAAGTAATACAATGCAGTGCTGGTAGCCTTCAAAAAATGTAGATATAAAAACATTGGATTTTACAAATCCATGTCAATTCCATCATACATTGCTGGTAACTGGCATAATAATGTACTGATAGCTTGGTTAAGAAATAAAAATTTTGGATTTACAAATCCATGTCAATCCCATCAAACATTTGCTGGTAACTGGCATAACAGGGTACTGATAGCTTGCTTAAATTATAGAGATACACTTGTTTTTGCATTACAAAGCCATGATAAAATCTACGATACAATGCTGATAACTGGAATGTTATGGGGCTCGTAGCTTGCACATTATGGTCCATGAAAAAAAATGCAGCCACCATCTTCCATTTTAATAGCACCTTCTTCATTTATTTTGCTAGGGGAGATTTGCATGTGCGTTTGTCATGTTCCAGACTCCCGCACACACCACCTTTCCTTTTTGTCTTTGGTTTTGCAATCTCAAAACCTGATTGCTTTCTTTTTGACTTTGGCCGCCCTTTCGTTACAGTCTTGGGAGGGTCTAGTATCAACTTTGCGTTTGAGGATGGAGCTGCATCAGGATGTGGGGGCTGGATGACAAAAGCGTGATTGTTTTTGCTAGCATGTATCGTCACCCGCACACTTTCTTGCTGTGTGGCAGGGTTACCCTGTCGCTGCACATTAGTAGCACTTTCTTGTTGTGTGGCGGTGTTCTCCTGTTGATTCACATTAGTGGCACTTGTTTGCTGTGTGGCTGGGTTCTCCGGATGTCTTGCATCGGGGGCGTTTTGGTGATGTGTGACAGGGTTGTCTTCATTCATCCGCCCCACATGTATCGAGCAGGGATCCGGCTGTCCTTGAAACGATCCTTTTGCTTCTTTCTTTTCCTTTCTTGCTTTTTTAAGTTGATTGTTCTTCAGGATTTCAAGCTCCTCCTTGAAATTATACATGTGTTTTCTTGCCAATCTGGTCCCGTCATCTGTTAGGCAAGCATCTTTGGCCGATGCCTTAAATTCTTTAAGAATTGACGTGTATCGCACGACGCTTTTCCCCTCCTCTGGCATCGACTTCTTAACTATCGGCTGTTCGAAATCAGGTTGAAAAAGATCCTCCTCTGGATCCCAGGTCCACCTCTTTAGGATGTACTTTTCAGGTATCTCGTATACCCCAATTTGGTCCATAACTCGTAGTACGTGCGCGCACAGTAGCCCGTCACGATCAAACTTGCAGCAACTACACGAGTATGTCTCTTCAACCATGTTTGCTTGCACATGGTAGTCCCTGTCTCCATATTTCGGTATTATCCCGCGTACTGAGCTGACCTTGAAAGTACCATCATCCAATGCATCGCATCTGTATGCTGATTTCACCTTCATCTTCACCTGGAACTTGCAAAACAAGTTATGTGTGTATAGCCCCCGCACCTGCATCTCCAGCGGGTTCATCGAGTACATTTCGGTTTCTTTGTACACTGTTTCCAACTGCTCTTTTTACACGCTAGCCATCACCTTATCCTTTATTGCAGTGTACTATTGTGCGAATTCGACCAGTGAGTTATTTGGGTTGACATACTTCTTGAGCACAGAGTTAAATCCCTTGCCTCTTGCCGTGGTCTGCAAGAACGGGAACAAGTCGTGCATATAGTATACCGGGACCCAACACTTCCTGTTCTCCCACAGCCAATGGAAATGCTCATTGTCAGTCTGGCCATACGCTTCCATCATCACCCACCACTTGTGCTCAAACTCCTCAACTGCATTCATAATATAAACATGGTAACATCAAGTATTGGAGGATGGTAACATCTGTTCAAACATAGCCGGTAACTAGGAACACCAATGCTGTTGATAATTATGTCACACACACATGGTTACTTTAGTTAAAGGATCATGGTAAGTAATTTGCAGACAGTATAAGATTTTCTTTTCCAAAGCGAATACCACTTTTGTGTGTAGTAGAAGCAACATTTTTAACTAGCAACAAAAAGATACTCATATCAATCAGACTAGCTAGTGATTGAAAAGTTTTGTTGTAACTGGGGTGAACAACTGAAATGTGTACATCAAACATGGACATTATAGGGGTAGTACAGAAAGCAACTAATGTAGGTAATTTTGTTATAATCCTCTGGTAACTTGTCACTTTGTTAGATGGTAACTGTTGTTATCATGCATCTAAATCCATTTTCTATGTGCCTATTTTTCTGTGTTTTAAGCTAGTGAGGGGTGGGAAGTAAAATACCAGTCAGGCTGTTGTCAACACAATCCTTGAATGCATTGTTTAGTGGGTCATTGTCAGCCATCAGCTTCCCAACCTTCTCTTGTGCTTTTTTCATTATATGCCAGCGGCAATTCCTGTGTACTATCCCGATGAACACCTCATCAATAGCACTCCTCATTGCAAAATCTTGATCTGTTATTATGTTCTTTGGCGCAATTCCACCCATTGCATGCAAGAATGCATTAAACAGCCACACAAAGTTACCAGATAGTTCGTTTCGAACACCCACAACCAAATTGGATCGACTGCCCATGGTTATTAATGCCAATGAAGGGTGCACAAGGCATTTTGTACATGTTTGGCATGTATGTTGTGTCAAATGAGATGACATCATTGTATCTAGCATATGCCCTGCGTGACGCACCATCTATCCAGAATAAATTCTCCACTCTGTCCTCATCATCAAGCTTTATTCTCCAATAGAAATCTGGATCTTGTGCCTTCATATCTTGGAAGTACGAGATTGTGCTCCCCACATCAGCATGGCGGTACTCCATTCGGAATTTAGCTCGCTGGTTTGCGATGTCCTTTGTTGTGTATGGTACATCTTTAGGATTCCCGTAGAACCATTCCATTAGTTGCATTTGTCTGGCTGTCTCTATGTTGCATCCGTGCAATATCTTCAAGAAGTCTTGCTCATCTTTTGGAATGTTCCTATGTGATGATAGGAACTTTGTCAAGGACGGCTTTCTTATTAGAGGGTGGTTGTGGTCGTCGTTGAAGCGTTTGACTCTCCACCACGCGTCCGTGTGGGTGATGTAAATGTGGGCCGGACATCCCGACCTCACAACCTTCCCTCTTTTCCTCTTCTTCACGATGCCTTTTGGGTCCTGCACATCCTCTATCTCTTCCTTGTTTGTTTTTGGCTTGCCTATTTCCCACAAACCAGGAGGACTCTGCTTACAGTATTGTCTTTGATTGTTTTTCTGTATTCCAGTCTCATTCCAAACCCATGTCTCTGTGCATATTGCCTGTAGTGTTCATAAGCTTCCTCAAAAGTATCAAACTTCATCGTTTCATCAGGAGGTTTCGGTGTGGAGTATGCCTCGGTATTTTTTTCTCCCTGTTCAGCATTCTCTCCCCCTGTTTTTGGACTCGCTGGCTCGCTGACTGAATGATCAAAGAAGCTTTCTCTCCCCCTATGCTGCTAGTAGTCGGTTCTTTGCTTGTTTCTTGAACCATCGGGTTGCTTCTAGAAGTAGCACCTGTAATGTTTTTGAAAGTTGTTATTCTGTGTTATATTTTTCTGCATGCCAAAACTAGTGGTAACTTGTACTCCAGTTGCTTGGTAAAGTTTGCATGCATTAAGATGTTTTTTTGTAGCTGTAAAGTGAAAGCATGTAATTCCAATTGCAATACATATTGCATGATAATTCGTATGCAGTAAGTGAGGTAACTGTGCCTAAATTCATGGTAACCAGTGAAAGCATGTAATTCCAATTGCAATACAGATTGCATGATAATTTGTATGCAGTAAGTGTGGTAATTGTACCTAAATTCATGGTAACCTGTGTGCATCAAGCTACGTCATTTGTCAACTGTTTCATGGTGAATGTGATAGTTGTAAATAACCTAAGGTGGTAGTTGCAATTCAAGTACGATGGTAACAAATTTGTGTACAAAATTATGGTAGCATGGTAAATGTTTTACCTTCATCTGTTTTGGCAGAACCAAAGCTTGCCGTGTGTGCATATTCACACTGTTGGTTTGTCCCCACACCACTCATCATGACATCCACATTACCCCCGTTGCCATGCGCCATTTTCTTGTGTCATAGCACCTGCTAGTACATATGATTGCACCAATTAATTTTCCACAATTACTAGCAATCTTGATTATTTTTTCACAACAACTATATTTTTTTTCCTTTTAATGCAATGATAACTTCTATTTTATAACAGGTATCGTTTTGGCAGTAACCAGCATATGAGAGTATGACAGCGACAGTTTCTATGAACCTCATTTCATGAACATCATTTTTTATCAAAAAAGAATGGTTGCAACAATGTAAATCAACACATGGTATTCTTGTAGTGTTTTTAGCACCTTTGGTTCTGAGTTTTTCCTGGTAATTTGTAATGAATTAGCATGATAACTTATTCTGACATGGGTGTGTTCAATATATAAAGGAAGAAAGGGATCTTTTTTTTATGTTGAATAAGTCTTACAGGATGCTGATTACTCAATGCACACACTCTGGTAATCTATTTTCAATCGAGATGGTATGTCAGTTTTAATGAGAAAATTCATACATGTATTTTCTAACTTGACTGTAAAAGATGAAATTTAGTCAATCTTTTTGTTGGTAACCTGACTGAATTTGAGTGGTAACTTAATTTCAACATAGGAATTACACACATGTAGTAAAAATACTACCTTTTTTTGCATGCTTTAGTTCTTGTTGTTTTTTCCCGATGTTTCCCCCCCTTGATTTTATTGGTATGAAATGCAAATGCAGCATGGGTATAGAGGTTGAATCACTTACCTCCTTTCTTTTTTGAGTGATTATGACGAAATTTGGACGAATTGATGATAACCCCTGTGATGTTCTTGTGGTAAACCAGGGCCCTCCCTCAAATCCTTGTGTTTTGGTGGTGTTTTTTCATGGTTTCCTTTTTTTTGGTGGATCTGATCTGGCGTCGATGTTGCCGGCGATGGTGGCGCGTCGGGGAGAGAGGAGAGAACTGATCGGGGCAGGTGGCTGTTTCTTGCGATGGAGGTAAGAAACTAGGTTTTGGGTGGTAAGTCACGTGCAGGAGGGGGGAGGTGGGCCAAATTGGGCCTCGATGCGTTGCGCGGGGAAGGACGCAATAGGGGGGAGGTGGGCCTAGCGAGAGAAGTCTGGGTCGTGGGTGGAGCTGCCGAAATTGGATCACGCGCGGGGAGGGACGCAGGTCCCCAATCGTGCAGATCTGTCGCTAACCACCAGTCGGCTGGTGGTTAGTCGCGTCCTTAAATTATTATAATTAGCATTTAAGATCTCTTAAATTTCTAGTTTTACAAAGTTTTTTTTTTGCAGGGATACAAAGTTTTTTTATAGTTTCCATTGGATACTTTCTCTGAAAGAGGTTGTGCAGTTCCACCCAAGGTTTGTTGATGATCTGGCTCACGATTTGGCAGGCTTCATGCGTTCCTGCCCCTAGAGACTTTTGAATAGCTTGTGTTTCCTCGGGAACTATCGATGGGGAAGTAGAAAACGACATCATCATCTTCCGCAGTTAATTGCAAGTTGGCCAGTCAGTCAATCTCACTGACGTGCGTTCTTTTCCCTTTTGTATATGTCTGAATTCTGATTAATGTCGTCCAGAAAAAAGATGCCGGCACTACTCCATTGATCTGTACACTTATTACTTGGACGAATTTGATTGAGAGAGCAGCACGGCAGCCAGTCTACGCGCCTCAACTAGGGTTTGGTGAGTAGTAGGAGTAGACATGAAAAATGCAGCTGGTTCGCCACTTCCACTTGGCCTGCAGACTGCAGTGCCAACTCTACTAACTGGTTCCATGCATATGGACTGCGCTGCACTGCAGTTTTTCCTCCATTCATCTCTTGTTTCACCTAACCCTAGCTCTAGGTACTCAAGTACTTGTCCATCACCATCAGCCTGGTTTCTGATGTGGAGGGACAAAATGGACAGATTCTGATTTCCGAGCAGTGATTTTACTGTGCATGGAAGCTGGAAGAGACAGCGAGTCAAGGACGTCCTGATCAAAATATTTCGGCATCTCCATGATGTGCTAACTCCAGGGCTTGGATTCATCCATTCTGGTGACTTATCCTAATCCACTCTGACTGAAATTAGATACATACCCTCCAAATAGTCATGATCTACTCGCTGCCACGACAATAGTCGCTGCCTGCTAGCCGCGACTTCAACGACGTTGCTATCGATTCTTCGCGCCCTAGATTCTTCAGATGAGAACAACCGAGGGCGTCAGGGAATTGACGCTGCTGCTTGGCTTCTAGAGCATCATGTCGCAGACAAAATTTATCTACGTCCCAAAACAGGAAGGAGCGGACGGAGTTTGATCGTAGAGGAAGCGACGAGGACGTCTCGATCAAGACGGACATGGGAAAGGGTGGCTGTGACCTATGCCGGGAAGTTCACCCGTTCACTCAGAGGATGGTTCTTCCAACCACAGCAAATACTTCAGAGTGGCTTCATCTTCAGACTTGACCGGGTTGATTGGCAATTTGACGCGTACCGCGAATATGCCGACGAAAATAGTCTTTACTTTTCGTCGACAAAACTTAATATTTCCCTAGCTTCAGGTCTGTACCGAATCATATTCATTCACGATTCATCTCCTTCCAGATCATGGCATCTTTTTCCTTCTTTTTTGCCGAGGTAAAGAAAGGTGCCGTTCTAGGTCCATTTTTCGTCGCATGATTCAAACCTGAAAGCAATGCTGATCTTATAGAATTCAGATCACCTGGTTTAATTTGAAAACCTCATCAAAACATGCCGATCGATTTCATGCATGTCTTTGGTCAACAATCAACAAGGCGTTTGTTTCCTCGTATCATCTGTTGAAATGGCTCTCTGGGGCTAGCCTGGCGTGTCAACGGAATGAAGCACGCTGTCTCTACAATTCCTCGTAGAATCCCATATTCATACTACGATCTTTACAAGTTTCCCTATCAAAAAATTACGGTTCGACCCGCAAAAAAAATATTTACGGTTCAGACAAAGCCACTTGTCTTAATCACTATGTTCGCCTCCCATCTCCATCAGGCGACCTGATTAGTAGTGTACAAGGCGTCCATGTCAGGGAGTAGGTGGAGAATGGAACACCTCATATGAACCAATCACATTACGCCTAGAGAGCAGTTTGAAAGCGGGGGGAAACCCTTTTTCGTCTATAAGGTTTTGAAATACATGGTAGCTCACTCTGACCCTGATTTGTGTGGCTGATGCTTCCAGGAGTACTTGTAGCTGCGTCAGAAGAAGAGCTGAATCTCTGCACTTGGACATAGAAACAAACTTGACGTGTGCGTTGTCAAGATTGTTTAACCTGGTTGAGTTCAGCCATATGAACTGTATTTGTGTATTTATCTCGCGTGACACAGATCGTGTACAACTTGCCTTTTCTCATTTGGCGCCGTTCGTCTGTCGGATCATGCAACCAACCATTCCACGTGCCCAGGTAAGTTTCTTGCCGCCTCAGAAAACCTTACTTATCAGATTTGACAGCGGATTTGGTTCAGACATCGTAGGATGTTGTATACTACTACTACAGTAGTAAAATGACAGAAACCAAACGACAGAGATGTCGACCGAGCTCTTGACTCACGAAGCTCCAAGGAAATAGTGCCAGCAGCACACTGTTAGATTGACCATTCCTTTCTTTAGATTTGATTTCTTTTGCCGACGAAGGCTGAGCCGATCACGTTTACACCGCCTTTTTGACGGTTCATTCATCCATACCAACAGGCAAGGCGACGGCTCTCGGCCTCTCGTTTGCCCGCCGGTGCGAGGAATTTCTGCCTTTAACGAGCCTCCTCGTCGATTTCCATTGAAGAAACCGCGGCAAAGTTATCTCTGCCTTTACCAATGCTCCCGGAAAGACAGAATTGAAATGCCCCGGCAGGGGAAAGGAGAGACGCTTTGCTTTCTGACGAATTCGTTGAGAGGGGTTGAACTTCTTCAAAGACTGTGGGTTTATGGTAGTATTGTTTTCATCTACCAACCAACCCGATCACGTCACGAGGTGGACGTACGCAACCGGCCGATGCCGCGACGCACATTGCGCGACATGGCCGGACGGCAGCCACGAAACAATATCAATTGTCAACGGAGGATCGCGTACGCCAAGAAGACGAGCTACCGCGGCCTGAGTTTGTCCATGGCGCTCCTCGACCTTTTCGTTGCCGCTTTTTTGCCGTGCCCCCGAATGGAGAGTAGAAAGGTGGCGGGAGAGATGGGTCCCTCTCTGGGAAAACTTTGTACGTCGATCTACCTCCTGTTCCGCTGTCCGTGTTCTTCCGACAGAGAGTAAACTTCTCTCTTGTTTTCCGGGAAGGCAGTAAATTCATCTCTACTTGCGTTGCGTGTTTCTTCTTGGCTAAGTCGTTCAGAATGACATTATCTTGTTTGATGTGCTTCTGAAACCCTGTACGTACGATTGAGCATGTCAATTGTACTGGCACTTGGCATACCTTTCGTACTTGCAGTTTTTGTAGGGATTTCTGTACGTGCCCCGACGACACACCTTTTGTACTTCAGTTTTCTGTACCGACGACATAATAAACGAAAAATGTATCTTTCGAGACCCCTGAAACTTGCAAGTCACGTCGCTGATCTTGGTTGCGTGAGACTAGGGCTAGGATAGCTACGGCCCAGGCCAGGAAAACGGAAATTTAAATGCACATGTCGCGGTACAACAGCGGACGATGCTAGCTTCAGCTCGGCGTTCTTTTCTTGAAACGGCATTGCAAGCTAGCGTGAAGCACACACGAACCGTCAAAAACTTGTATACCACCTCGCTCCGATGCCTCAGCATTTATTAGGAAAGCGTCGAAGCAGCGAGAGAGCTCTGAACTCTCTGTTGCTTGTCAAAAGGAAAGCTCTGATGAAACTCTGTTATGCATAGTGGCCATGGATCAGTGGATCACCACGGTTCAACCGACCGTTTGGTGGTGGATCACCATGCCAATTTGTTTGGCTCTAGAGCACACGTGTGCCGTAGTTCATAAGTAATTGAGCAGTCCCATGCAACCTCCTCCCATAAAATAAACAGTAGGCCCGAGTAAGGTGCCCTTGCTCTCTGTTATGTTGTTGTCGCCTCAACCTCTATCAATCGGAGGACATTTTTTTTGTTTCCCAGTGTTAACACTACTAAAAAAAGGGCTATACATGAGATGGACACTAATGGCGCACCTGCACACTAATGACGCACCAGGCACATGGTGCGCCACTAGTAACAATTTTTTTTATTTTTTCAAACATACTAATGGCGCATCATGGCACGGTGCGTCATTACTAGTACTAACTAGTAATGGCGCACCGGCCACACAGTGCGCTATTACTAGTGCTAACTAGTAATGGCGCACCGGCCACACAGTGCGCCACTACTGTTGTTTTTTTTATTCTTTTTTTTGTAAAAACTACTAATGGCGCACTATGCCACGGTGCGCCATTAGAATATATACTTTTATTATTATTTTTTTGCAAAACTTCTAATGACGCACAAGCAGCAGATGGTGCGCCATTAGTAACCTGGGACCAACAAGATATTTTGGACAGCCCACCTACCCACTCACTTTCCCCACTTCATTCTCTCCACCTCCTTCTCCAAGCTTGTCTCGGCTGCCTCCTCCTCCTCACCTCATTTGCACCATAGATTCATCCAAATTAAGTGGTTAAATTACCTTTTTTTGATAGGTAAGTAAGGGGTGTTGCATATGCACTTTTTGTGGCCTAGTTAGATCTATGTATGTTCGTGGTGTTGCATATGTTTGTGGTGTTGGATATATGTTTGTGTTTGCAGGTACCGGTATTTGAAATGCGATAGTTGCCAATATTTTGCCGGAATGTTGATTCATTTCCGTTTCGGCAAGAATTTTGGCACTATGCATTCTTTTTGGTCCTATTTTTAGGGAAAGTCATGCCAAAAATTTTCTTGGTTCTAAAATATCATTTTGCTCTACCCCGCAGGCGACCATGGTCCGCATGATGGCCGAAGGCATCGTGAATAGGTTTTTGAGCTCCGCGAAGGCCGAGATGCTTCAAAAGAATGAGATGGAGATAAGATGTCCGTGTCGAAGATGCAAGCTGAAGAGCCTTATTGCGGACCCGGATTCTGGGCAGGTGCGGGACCACCTGCTCTTGCGTGGTTTCATGGATGGCTATCGGTGACAAGGGGATGAAGATGACTATGAAGTCGTCTATGGGGGCCGGGCAAGAAATGAGGAAGGGCAGCAAGACAACCACCGCGGCTCGGGCGGGCGAGAAGACGAAGAATCTCCAGGACATTATCACGACGGTGATGCTGTACACAGTCATCATGTAGAAGATGACAGACATGATGATGAGGAGGATGCCGGAGCAGACGAAGGGCATGATCATGAAGATGAAGATGCCGGCGGAGCAGACGACGATGGACCATCGATGGGCTGGGTGCAGGTCCCTCATATTCAAGAGCTGCTTCTCAAGCAGACGGATAACATAAGAGCTGCCGCCCGAGAGAAAGCCAAGATGGATCAACTAGAGATAGACACGATTACTCCATTGTATGAAGGATGCAAGCCCGAGGATACCCGCCTGAAAGTAACGCTCATGGCTCCGGAGATGAAGGTAAAACACAAAATGACCTAAGCATGCTTTGACGAGAACATGACATTCTGGCACGAACGTCTTCCCAAGGGGAACAAGTGCCCAACCAGTTTCGAGGAGGCGAAGAAAATCGTGTGTCCTCTGGATTTACCGCACATGAAATACCATGTGTGCATGAACAATTGCATCATTTATCGGGACGAGCACGCGGAGTCTACCATATGTCCGGTGTGCGGCGTCACTCGATACAAGAAGAGGAAGAAAGCTCCTCGAAAAGTGGTGTGGTACTTGTTGTGGTTCTAAGTCTGACAGTAGTGTAGGGGGGTAGGTATGGAGAGGCAAGATCCTAGCTATGGAGTAGTTGTATACGCAGGAGGTTTACGAGTTCAGGCCCTTCTCGGAGGAAGTAATAGCCCTACGTCTCGGAGCCCGGAGGCGGTCGACTGGATTATGTGTATATGAGTTACAGGGGTGCGAACCCTTTACACCGAGGAGGGGGGTGGCTTATATAGAGTTCGCCAGACCCCTCCGGCCCTCAGTTATGCAGGGTTTAAGGTACATTAAGACCGGGCGCTACTGGTAACGCCACAAATAAAGTGCTATGATGACCATAAAAGCTACTCAATGACCGACCGTTTGCATGCAGAGTGACTTTAGATCTCCTGGCTGTCGAGTGGTTGGCTTCATGGTCGAGTGTCTTCGAGTCCGTCGAGTGGAACACTTCTGAGTCGATTGACAGGTGGTTTCTTCTAGAGATGTCCTTGGGGAGGGTAGTTTGGACAGGTCCATGACCCTACCCTAGGTACATAGCTTCATCATTAGCCCCCAAATGGATCGAGGTTTGAGTGAGGAAGGAGTTGAGAACTCTTCCGACCCATTTTTCGTGATATGAGTATATCTTGTTCTGGATCCATGAACCTAAATAACGACACCAACTTCTTTTTCGGTCGCCTTGATCCATTCTTGGTTTCAGTCGAGTGAATTTATTTACTTGAAAAACTCCGAGTGACGGTGTGGAGGAGATCCTCCATCTGACAAGTTGTTCTGCTGCTCGCGGATTTTGCGGGATTCAAATTTTGGGAAGCGCGCGGGGCGGAGGAGGCCGCAGTAATCAGACGGGATAGAGCGGAGACGCCTCGATCTCCGTTCCACCTTTTTCACCACATATCGCGCGCGCGACTGTTGCGGGATTTGACAGGATCGTCTGGGCCTACAGGTCAGTCACTCGGAAGCAACTCCATATAAGCCGCTGGCCCAGGGCTTTTGAATAGTGCACCTTCATTTTTCCTCTTTCTTCTCGAATTCCTCCGCCACCTCTGCTCTCGTCCCGGTGCTGTCGGTCTGTTCGGTCTTCGTCTGCAGCGATGGTGAAGGAGAAGACGGCGGCCCTGGAGTGCGCGAAGAAGGCGACGGTGCAGGCGAAGACGAAGAAGTCCGGTCGGGGTGGATCTTCCTCGAGGTCTGCCTTGCCACGGGGCTGGATCCAGGGTGACTGGATGCCCTCGGTGATTCGTTAGGAAGACCTTGATGACCTGGTCGAGGGGGGATTCATTCCTCATGAATCTGCGTGCCTCCCGGGGAACGAGATCGAGCCGCAGCCTCTCGAGGGTGAGTGTGTCCTTATCGCCACTCACGTCGACCGTGGATTCTCCCTGCCCCCTCATTCTTTTTTCCGGAGTTTCTTGAAATTTTTCGGAGTGCAATTCAATCACTTCACTCAGAATTCCATCATGTACCTTGCTGCCTTCGTGTCTTTGTGCGAGAATTTCTTGGGTTGCCGTCCTCATTGGGGCCTCTTCAAGCACATTTTCACTTGTCGTTCTCAGTCGGTTAAGAAAGCCATGTCGAGTGACGATAAGACACAAGTGATTCAGATGTGCGGGGGTCTTGGGATCCAGATGAGAAGCAAAAGTTGTTTTCAAGTTATGACTCTTCCTGACTCAGTCCGCAGGTGGCAGTCGACCTGGTTCTACTGCAAAGACCAGCCGACTCCAGGACAGGCGACGGGTCTTCCCCCTTTCTCCCTGAATCCGAGCAGAAAAACCTTCTTCTCTGAAGGTGACACCGGAAGAGAAGGCACAAGTCAAAGTGTTGGTTGGTCGAGTGGTTCAGCTTGTCTGCGACGGGGTGACTGATATGGATTTGCTAGAGGTCTTCCTCCGGAGACGTATCCAACCGCTCCAAGCTCGTGACCATCCGATGTGGATGTATTCGGGCCTCGATGACACCACTCGGATTCACCCGAAGGAGGTCGACGAGGCTACGTTGAAGGGGTGGTTGTCAAGTATCACAGGGAACAAAGTCAACCCCTGAGGAGCCAGGAGGATTCCTCCACTCGACCAATCGTACGAAGTAGATCAGGTCCAATTCTACATCTCTGACTGTGGCCTTGCTTTCTTCATTTTGTTTGCTTAAAATCAATCGACTGACTTTTGTCTTGTTTGTTGTCTTCTAGACCATTACTGAGACGTACTCGATGCCCAACGGGGCGCAAGAACAGACCGAGGAGGAGGAGGCGAGCGGAGGTGAAAGTGAGGAGGAGTGGCAATCTGATGGTGAGGGGGAAGAGGATGACGACGGCTCCAGTGGAGAGGAGGAGGAGGAAGTCGATCCTCCTCGCACGGAAAGGCGATCCAAGCTTACCCACGACCCCGCGAGCGAGGGTGGCAAAGTGAGACAACCATTTTGCATCATGCTTTTATGTCAATATTTATTGCATTATGGGCTGTTATTTCACGTTATGTCACAATACTTATGGCTATTCTCTCTTATTTTACAAGGTTTACATGAAGAGGGAGAATGCCGACAGCTGAAATTCTGGGCTGGAAAAGGAGCAAATATTGAAGGACTATTCTGCGCAACTCCAAAAGTCCTGAAACTCCACGGAATATCTTAGAATAAATAAAGAAAAATAGTCGCCAAAGATGAAGGCCAGGGGGCCCACACCCTGCTCATGAGGGTGGGGGGCGCCCCCCCTGGGCGCGCCCCCCTACCTCGTGGGCCCCCTGGTGGCTCTCTGACGTCCATCTTCTCCCATATGAAGTCTTTGGATGAGAAAAAAATAGCAAGCAACCTTTCGGGACGAGACTCCGCCGCCACGAGGCGGAACCTTGGCAGAACCAATCTAGGGCTCCAGCAGAGCTGTTCTGCCGGGGACACTTCCCTCCGGGAGGGGGAAATCATCACCATCGTCATCACCAACGCTCCTATCATCGGGAGAGGGCAATCTCCATCAACATCTTCACCAGCACCATCTCATCTCCAAACCCTAGTTCATCTCTTGTATCCAATTCTTGTCTCCTAGTCCGGGATTGGTGCTAGTAGGTTGCTAGTAGTGTTGATTACTCCTTGTAGTTGATGCTAGTTGGTTTATTTGGTGGAAGATCATATGTTCAGATCCTTTATGCACAGTATTACCCCTCTGATTATGAACATGAATACGCTTTGTGAGTGGTTACGTTTGTTCCTGAGGACAAGGGAGAAGTCTTGCTATTAGTAGTCATGTGAATTTGGTATTCGTTCGATATTTTGATAAGATGTATGTTGTCTAATCTCTAGTGGTGTTATGTGAACGTCGACTACATAACACTTCACCATTATTTGGGCCTACAGAAAGGCATTGGGAAGTAATAAGTAGATGATGGGTTGCTAGAGTGACAAAAGCTTAAACCCTAGTTTATGTGTTGCTTCGTAAGGGGCTGATTTGGATCCATATGTTTCATGTTATGGTTAGGTTTACCTTAATACTTTTGTTGTAGTTGCGGATGCTTGCAATAGAGGTTAATCATAAGTGGGATGCTTGTCCAAGTAAGGGCAGTACCCAAGCACCGGTCCACCCACATATCAAATTATCAAAGTACCGAACGCAAATCATATGAGCGTGATGAAAACTAGCTTGACGATATTCCCATGAGTCCTCGGGAGCGCTTTTCCTATTATAAGAGTTTGTCCAGGCTTTTCCTTTGCTACAAAAAGGGTTGGGCCACCTTGCTGCACTTTATTTACTTTTGTTACTTGTTGCTCATTACAATTTATCCTATCACAAAACTATCTGTTACCACTTATTTCAGTACTTGCAGAGAATACCTTGCTGAAAACCGCTTATCATTTCCTTCTGCTCCTCGTTGGGTTCGACACTCTTACTTATCGAAAGGACTACGATAGATCCCCTATACTTGTGGGTCATCAAGACTCTTTTCTGGCGCCGTTGCCGGGGAGTGAAGCGCCTTTGGTACGTGGAATTTGGTAAGGAAAAATTTATTTAGTGTGCTGAAATTTTCTGTCACTTGTTACCATGGAAAGTAATTGTTTGAGGGGCTTGTTCGAGGTATCTTCACCCCGTCCAGTTGAGCCGAGAGTTGCTCGTCAACCTACTGAACCTACTGAATCTATTGAAAATGAAATTTCTTTTCAGATTCCTTCGAGTATGATGGAAAAACTGCTAGCTAACACTTTCGCAGGAGATGGAACAAAGCATCTTGACGAACATCTACGCTTTGTGGATGATATTTGTGGACTATTTAAGCTTGCAGGTATACCCAACGATGTCGTTAAGAGGAAGGCTTTCCCTTTATCTTTGGAGGGAGACGCATTGACATGGTACAGGCTATGTGATGATACGAGATCATGGAACTATAAAAGATTGAAACTGGAATTTCATGAAAAGTAATACCCTATGCATCTTGTTCATCGTGATCGCAATTATATATATAATTTTTGGCCTCGCGAAGGAGAAAGCATCGCTCAATCTTGGGGGAGGCTTAAATCAATGTTATATTCATGCCCCAATCATGAGCTCTCAAAATTGACAATTCTCCAGAATTTTTATGCTCGGCTTTCTGCTAATAATCACACCATGCTCAATACTTCTTGTGCTGGCTCTTTTATGATGAAGTCTATTGAATTTGGATGGAATTTATTGGATAGAATTAAATGCAACTCTGAAGATTGGGACCTCGACGAAGGTAAGGAGTCAGGTATGGCACCTATGTTTGATTGTGTTAAATCTTTTATGGATGCCGATATTTTTCGTAAGTTTAGCACTAAATATGGACTTGACTCTGAGATAGTAGCTTCTTTCTGTGAATCTTTTGCTACTTATGTTGATCTCCCCAAGGAGAAGTGGTTTAAATATCATCCTCCCATAGAAGTAAAAGTAGCTGCACCTATTAAAGTTGAAGAAAAGATTGTCACTTACAATGATCCTATTGTTCCTACTTCTTATGTTGAGAAACCCCCTTTCCCTGTTAGAATGAAGGATCATGCTAAAGCTTCAACTGTTGTTCGTAAAAGCAATATTAGGACTTATACACCTCCTGAGCAAGTCAAAGTAGAACCCAATATTGCTATTGTTAAAGATCTCTTGTCTGATAATATTGATGGGCATGTTATTCAATTCACTGGTGAAACTGCTAGAATTGCTAAACCTTGTGATAGAGATAAACATAGACCTATGGTAGGCGTGCCTGTTATTTCTGTTAAAATAGGAGATCATTGTTATCATGGCTTATGTGATATGGGTGCTAGTGCTAGTGTTATACCCTTTGACTTATACAAAGAAATTATGCATGAGATTGCACCTTCTGAATTAGAAGATATTGATGTTACAGTTAAACTTGCCAATAGAGATACCATAGCTCCAATGGGGATTGTTAGAGATGTTGAAGTCTTGTGTGGGAAAACCAAATATCCCGCTGATTTTCTTGTTCTTGGTTCTCCACAAGATAGCTTTTGTCCCATTATATTTGGTAGACCCTTCTTGCATATTGTAGATGCTAAGATAGACTGCAAAAAGAATGTTGTTACTGTTGGCTTGGATGATATGGTCCATGAGTTTAATTTCTCTAAATTTAGTAAACAACATCGCGAGGAAGAGTTTCCTAGTAAGGATGAAATTATTGGTCTTGCTTCTATTGTTGTACTCCTAGTGATCCTCTAGAACACTATTTGTTAGACCATGAAAATGATATGTTCATGAATGAAAGAAGGGAAATAGATGAAGTATTCTTTAAACTGGAACCTATTCTGCAACACAATTTGCCTGTTGAAATCCTAGGGGATCCCCCTCCACCCACGGGTGATCCCGTGTTTGAGCTTAAACCGTTGCCTGAAAATCTTAAATATGCTTATCTTGATGAAAAGAAAATATATACTGTTATTATTAGCGCTAACCTTTCAGAGCATGAAGAAGAAAGATTATTGAAGACTCTGAAGAAACATCGTGCTGCTATTGGATATACTCATGGATGATCTTAAGGGCATCAGTCCCACTCTATGTCAACATAAAATAAACTTGGAAGCTGATCCAAACCAGTTTGTGATCCTCAACGACGTTTGAATCCTAAAATGAAAGAAGTGGTAAGAAAAGAAATACTCAAGCTTCTGGAGGCAGGTATAATTTATCCTGTTGCTGATAGTCAGTGGGTAAGTCATGTCCATTGTGTCCCTAAGAAGGGAGGTATTACTGTTGTCCCTAATGATAAAGATGAATTGATTCCGCAAAGAATTATCACGGGTTATAGGATGGTAATTGATTTCCACAAATTAAATAAGGCTACTAAGAAAGATCATTACCCATTACCTTTTATTGATCAAATGTTAGAAAGACTTTGCAAACATACACATTATTGCTTTCTAGATGGTTATTCTGGTTTTTCTCAAATACCCGTGTTGGCTAAAGATCAATCAAAGACTACTTTTACATGCCCTTTTGGTACTTTTGCTTATAGACGTATGCCTTTTGGTTTATGTAATGCACCTGCTACCTTTCAAAGATGCATGATGGCTATACTGTCTGACTTTTGTGAGAAAAGTTGTGAGGTTTTCATGGATGAGTTTTCCGTCTATGGTTCCTCTTTTGATGATTGCTTGAGCAATCTCGCTCGATTTTTGCAGAGATGTGAAGAAACTAATCTTGTCTTGAATTGGGAAAAGTGCCACTTTATAATTAAAGAAGGTATTGTCTAGGGGCACAAAGTTTCTGAAAGAGGTATTGAAGTTGATAAAGCCAAGGTTGATGCTATTGAAAAGATGCCATGTCCCAAGGACATCAAAGGTATAAGAAGTTTCCTTGGTCACGCTGGATTTTATAGGAGGTTCATCAAGGACTTTTCAAAAATCTCTCGGCCTCTGACTATTACAAAAAGATGTACCATTCGTCTTTGATGGTGATTGTGTAGAAGCGTTTGAAATACTTAAGAAAGCATTAGTCTCTGCACCTGTTGTTCAGCCACCTGATTGGAATTTACCTTTTGAAATTATGTGTGATGCTAGTGATTATGCTATAGGTGCTGTTCTTGGGCAAAGAGTTGATAAGAAATTGAATGTTATCCATTATGCTAGTAAGACTTTAGACAATGCTCAAAGAAATTATGCTACTACCGAAAAAGAACTTTTAGCGGTTGTATTTGCTTGTGATAAATTCAGACCCTATATTGTTGATTCTAGAGTAACTATCCATACAGATCATGCTGCCATTAAATATCTTATGGAAAAGAAAGATGCAAAACCTAGACTCATTAGATGGGTTCTCTTGCTTCAAGAATTTGATTTACATATTGTTGATAGAAAGGGAGCTGAGAACCCCGTTGCAGACAACTTGTCTAGGCTAGAGAATGTTCTTGATGACCCACTACCTATTGATGATAGTTTTCCAGATGAGCAATTAAATGTCATAAGTACTTCTCGTAGCACTCCGTGGTATGCTGATTATGCTAATTATATTGTTGCTAAATTTATACCGCCTAGCTTCACGTACCAACAAAAGAAAAAGGTTTTCTATGACTTGCGACACTACTTTTGGGATGACCCACATCTTTATAAAGAAGGAGTAGACGGTGTTATTAGACGTTGTGTACCTGAGCATGAACAGGAACAGATCCTACACAAGTGTCACTCCGAAGCTTATGGAGGGCACCACGCTGGGGATAGAACTGCACATAAGGTATTGCAATCCGGTTTTTATTGGCCTACTCTCTTCAAGGATGCCCGTAAGTTTGTTTTATCTTGCGATGAATGTCAAAGAATTGGCAATATTAGTAGACGTCAAGAAATGCCTATGAATTATTCACTTGTTATTGAGCCATTTGATGTTTGGGGCTTTGATTACATGGGACCTTTTCCTGCCTCTAATGGTTACACTCATATTCTAGTTGCTGTTGATTACGTTACTAAGTGGGTAGAAGCTATTCCAACTAGTAGTGCTGATCATAACACTTCTATTAAAATGCTTAAGGAAGTTATTTTTCCAAGGTTTAGAGTCCCTAGATACTTAATGACCGATGGTGGTTCACATTTTATTCATGGTGCTTTCCGTAAGATGCTTGCTAGGTACGACCTTAATCATAGGATTGCATCTCCATATCACCCGCAGTCTAGTGGTCAGGTAGAATTGAGCAATAGAGAGCTCAAATTAATTTTGCAAAAGACTGTCAATAGGTCTAGGAAGAATTGGTCCAAAAAACTTGATGATGCATTATGGGCCTATAGAACTGCATATAAAAATCCTATGGGTATGTCTCCGTATAAAATGGTTTACGGAAAGGCATGTCATTTACCTCTCGAACTAGAACATAAGGCATATTGGGCTATTAAGGAGCTCAACTATGATTTTAAACTTGCCGGTGAGAAGAGGTTATTTGATATTAGCTCACTTGATGAATGGAGAACCCAAGCTTATGAAAATGCCAAGTTGTTTAAGGAAAAAGTCAAAAGGTGGCATGACAAAAGGATACAAAAACGTGAGTTTAATGTAGGCAATTATGTATTGCTATACAACTCTCGTTTAAGATTTTTTGCAGGAAAACTTCTCTCCAAATGGGAAGGTCCTTATGTTATCGAGGAGGTCTATCGTTCTGGTGCCATAAAAATCAACAACTTCGCAGGCACAAATCCGAAGGTGGTAAACGGTCAAAGGATCAAACACTATATCTCAGGTAATCCTATAAATGTTGAAACTAATATTATTGAAACCGTAACCCCGGAGGAATACATAAAGGACACTTTCCAAAACGTTCCAGACTCCGAAAAGGGATAGGTATGTGGTACGGTAAGTAAACTGACTCCAAAACAATTTTAAGGCAATATTTCTCCGTTTTGGAATATTTAGAAAAATAGAAAAATAAGTAGCAGTCCGGGGAGGACACGAGGCCTCCACGAGGGTGGAGGGCGCGCCCTACCCCCCTGGGCATGCCCCCCTACCTCGTGAGCACCTCGTGTGCCCTCCGGACTCCGTTTCCTTGCACGATACGTATTTTGGTCGGTAAAAATTCATTATATATACTCCCGGAGGTTTTGACTCTCGTATCACGCAATTATCCTCTGTTTTCGTTTCGAGCTATTTCTGTTGCAGATCTAGAGCACCATGACTTCTCCCTTCTCCAACAATGAAGACAAGGATGCTTGTCTATTAAAGATAGGGTTGAAAAGAGAGGAAACAGAAGAGATCAACAAGGATGAAAGGATCAAGAAGGCTATGGAGGTTCAAGCTCCGGTGGTGAAAGAAAAAGACATCCCTCAACCTTTACCTAACCTTTTCACTCTAATAGAGATTGAAGCTTTCCAAATGATTGAGTTAGCCCACATACAGAACAAGTATCTTACACAGGAGAATATTTTGTTGAAGGACCATATTGCCGGGCTCAAGAACATTATCCGCAAGTTGGAGGAACTTTTACGCTCGATGTGCGATTATCCACCATCATCATCACCACCTCCATCACCTCCGAGGACATAATCACATGGGTATGGGCACCCTGCTTGGCAACTGCCAAGCTTGGGGGAGGTGCCCTGGTATCGTATCACCATCACAACTCCTATCTTTACCGTTTTCTTAGTTTGATCTTATTAGTAGTATCTTGATTTAGTAGAATAAAGTCATGGCATGATCTAGTTTCGAATT
The DNA here is from genome assembly GCF_002162155.2 of Triticum dicoccoides. Classification (NCBI taxonomy): domain Eukaryota; kingdom Viridiplantae; phylum Streptophyta; class Magnoliopsida; order Poales; family Poaceae; genus Triticum; species Triticum dicoccoides. The sequence continues at coordinate 591,348,407 of NC_041387.1, read as the reverse complement.
TTGCTTTATGTTCCTTATTTGTAATCGAGTCCGCGAGCTATATAATAAAGATTAGTGTTGAATCAAGGGCTTGAGTATTTTGCCATTATCTTGGGTGATTAGAAGAAAAAGAATAAAAAGAGTCAAGAGTTCATATTGATCTTATTGAAAGTAATGACTTCACATAGAAAGAGTATGATGATCTAAAGTTGTTGGGAGTTGGCAAATATAGCTTTGGTCATCGTTGCAATTAATAGGAAGTAATAAGGAAAGAGAGGTATCACATATAGATATATTATCATTGACATCTTTTATGATTGGGAGCACTCATTAAAATATGACATGCTAAAGAGTTGATGTTGGACAAGGAAGACAACATAATGAGTTATGTTTTCTTACATCTGAGATAAAGTATGTTGTCATGGTTCCTCTACCGTGTTGAGCTTGCCTTTCCCCCTCATGCTAGCCAATTCTCAGCACTAAGTAGAAATACTACTTGTGCTTCCAAATACCCTTAAACCAGTTTTGCCATGAGAGTCCACCATATCTACCTATGGATTGAGTAAGATCCTTCAAGTAAGTTGTCATCGGTGCAAGCAATAAAAAAATTGCTATCTAAATATGCATGACTTATTAGTGCAGAGAAATAAGCTTTGTACGAACTTGTTGTGGACGCAATAAAAGCGACGGACTGCATAATAAAGGTTCAGATGCAAGGGGCAATATAAAGTGACGTTCTTTTGCATTAAGATTTTTTGCATCAACCCTAAACACGCATGACAACCTCTGCTTCCCTCTGCGAAGGGCCTATCTTTTATTATTATCCTCTACTTTATGCAAGAGTCACGGTGATCTTCACCTTCCTTTTTCATTTTATCCTCTGGCAAGCTCAGCATGTTGGAAAGAACATGATATATATATATATCTAATTGGATGTGGGGGAGCGTGAATTATTATTGTTGACATTACCCTTGAGATAAAGATTGTGGGGCAAAAACTATAAGCCCCTATCTTTCTCTGTGTCCGATTAAAACTCCGTAACCACAAAGTATCGCGTGAGTGCTAGCAATTATGAAGGACTAAGTGATAGTTGAGTATGTGGACTTGCTTTTAAGCTCTGACATAGACTCTTTCCGATGTTATGATAAATTGCAATTGCTTCAATGACTGAGATTATAATTGTTGGTGCCCAATAAAGTTTCTGATTCCTATTTTGGCTTTGTGAAAAGATCATCACTAGATCATAAGTAATCATATGACAAAAGTTTATATATGTTGTTGTTATAAAGCCATCATGATGCCTTCATGTCCGTATTTTATTTTTATCGACGCCTCTACCTCTAAACATGAGGACATATTTATTGTTATCGGCTTTTTGCTTGAGGACAAGCGAGGTCTAAGCTTGGGGGAGTTGATACGTCCATTTTGCATCATGCTTTTATGTCAATATTTATTGCATTATGGGCTGTTATTCCACGTTATGTCACAATACTTATGGCTATTCTCTCTTATTTTACAAGGTTTACATAAAGAGGGAGAATGCCGGCAGTTGGAATTCTAGGCTGGAAAAGGAGCAAATATTGAAGGACTATTCTGCGCAACTCCAAAAGTCCTGAAACTCCACGGAATATCTTAGAATAAATAAAGAAAAATTGTCGCCAAAGATGAAGGCCAGGGGGCCCACACCCTGCTCACAAGGGTGGGGGGCACCCCCTGGGCGCGCCCCCCTACCTCGTGGGTCCTTGGTGGCTCTTCGACGCCCATCTTCTACCATATGAAGTCTTTCGATGAAAAAAAAATAGCAAGCAACCTTTCGGGATAAGACTCCGCCGCCACGAGGCGGAACCTTGGTGGAACCAATCTAGGGCTCCGGCAGAGCTGTTCTGCCGGGGACACTTCCCTCTGGGAGGGGGAAATCATCACCATCTTCATCACCAACGCTCCTCTCATCGGGAGAGGGCAATCTCCATCAACATCTTCACCAGCACCATCTCATCTCCAAACCCTACTTCATCTCTTGTATCCAATTCTTGTCTCCAAGTCCGGGATTGGTGCTAGTAGGTTGCTAGTAGTGTTGATTACTCCTTGTAGTTGATGCTAGTTGGTTTATTTGGTGGAACCTCATATGTTCAGATCCTTTATGCACAATATTACCCCTTTGATTATGAACATGAATACGCTTTGTGAGTAGTTACGTTTTTTCCTAAGGACAAGGGAGAAGTCTTGCTATTAGTAGTCATGTGAATTTGGTATTCATTCGATATTTTGATAAGATGTATGTTGTCTAACCTCTAGTGGTGTTATGTGAACGTCGACTACATAACACTTCACCATTATTTGGGCCTAGAGGAAGGCATTGGGAAGTAATATGTAGATGATGGGTTGCTAGAGTGACAGAAGCTTAAACCCTAGTTTATGCGTTGCTTCGTAAGGGGCTGATTTGGATCCATATGTTTCATGCTATGGTTAGGTTTACCTTAATACTTTTGTTGTAGTTGCGGATGCTTGCAATAGAGGTTAATCATAAGTGGGATGCTTGTCCAAGTAAGGGCAGTACCCAAGCACCGGTCCACCCACATATCAAATTATCAAAGTACCGAACGCGAATCATATGAGCGTGATGAAAACTAACTTGACGATATTCCCATGTGTCCTCGGGAGCACTTTTCCTATTATAAGAGTTTGTCCAGGCTTGTCCTTTGCTATAAAAAGGATTGGGCCACCTTGCTGCACTTTATTTACTTTTGTTACTTGTTTCTTGTTACAATTTATCCTATCACAAAACTATCTGTTACCACTTATTTCAGTACTTGCAGAGAATACCTTGCTGATAACCGCTTATCATTTCCTTCTGCTCCTCGTTGGGTTCGACATTCTTACTTATCGAAAGGACTATGATAGATCCCCTATACTTGTGGGTCATCACAAAGCGGCTGCACCTATTGGGCAATCGTCAAAACGCCCTCGGACGGCTTCTCTGGCGCAGACTGAAAAAGCGCTGAAGCATCCGCGGGCGGCGTCATCAAAGCCGCCGAAGGCCTTGCCCAAGATGAAATGACCATTCCCACCATTTCCGGGTAACAGCAGAACTTGTGTTTTCTCGTTTAGCATGGACAGACTCTTGGTCGACTCATTGAATAACCTGCTGGTTTCTGAAATCTGCAGTGCTGCTTCCTCTGAGACCTCCGCCTAGAACGAAGACCAGGAAATGGAAGACGCTGTCACCTCCAACCTTGGTACGATTTCTGTAGCTTCACTTTTGGTCGATTGGATTTTCGTTTTTAACTTTGCATTTTTCCTGTAGCTGCTCCTCATGTCATTGATCTTCCTGATGATGACGCCGAGGCGCCACTGAGGCCGAGGAGGAATAGAAAGGCGCCGGCTGGCAAGACTACTCAGATTGCATCAGTCCCTGAGACACCAGTCAAGAGGGTGGCAATATCACTCGGAATTCCGTGTCCTTCGCTGTGCCGCTGACAAGTGTTCGGCCTTCGTCGTCGACTGCTGACCCGCCCTACCTTTTCGCCACACACCACGTCCCAGAGGACCAAGTGGGTGCTGCTAAGGAGGCTATACGCCAGGCGGAGATCATGATGGAGCAGGTGAAGGCGATTCGGGAAGCCAGCCAAGCGGCCTATGATGCTAGCTCAGCCCTTCAAAGCAACTTCTAGGTTAGTTGGTGACCGCTTGTTCTGTTAGGATATGCTATCCGAAGACTTTCTTTCTGAAGATCTTTGTATCTGTACACCCACTGGGTGTGTCGATTGAATTTTTGGATTGGTGGGGGCACGCTGAGTGCACCCACTGGGTGTAGTCCCCGAGACTATGGTGGACTGCTGGCAGTCAACTGTAGTCTTTGTATTTTGAATTTCTTCACTCTAACTTCTTCACTCGGTCTGGTCGGACCATGTCGAATGGAATCTTGGAACCAGTGGGGGCACGTTGAGTGCACCCATTGGGTGTGGTCCCCGAGACCATGGTCGACTGCTGGCAGTTGACTAAGGTCTGAAGAACCTGTGTTTTTTTGGTAGATCATGATGAGGCCATGGCTGACTGCTGGCAGTTAGCTATAGTGCTATAGTTTTAGGATCATAACCTCTTTGTCTCTTTCGGCCGACTGATCGGACCAAGTCGGTAGAACCAGTGGGGGCACGCTGAGTGCACCCACTGGGTGTAGTCCCTGAGACTACTGTTGAATATTTTGATTTGGCTGTAGTCTTAGAAATGTTACGATTTTTCTCTTAGTCACTCGGAAGCAACCTATCTTTGATGTCTGTCGACTGACCCTTCGCAAAAATCTTGCGAGCTTGTGGCTCGCTATACTGAATTGGGAAACAAACAGATCCAGCTTGACCTTGACTTGAAGCTTATTCAGGAGAACTTTCAGAAGGCGAAAGACGAAGCAAAAGGTATGGCTGGTGAGAACTTGACGATTATCTTTATCTTTTCTGCCCATTCCTAATTCTGATCTCATTGTCATTTTGCAGATAAAATGAAGGAGGCTCTGAAGAAGAAGGACCATGACCTTGCCGAGGCGCAGAAGGCGGCTTTGGACAAAACGAAGCTTGCAGAAGAAAAACTGGCTTCAGTTGGTAAACTTGAAGAGGAGAACGCCAATCTGAAAGCTGCTCTTGACGCGGACAACAAGGAGGTCAGCCGTCTGAAGAATGATAAGATAGCTTTGAATGACGAGGCTAGTGAACTGGTGGGGAAGAGGAACGATCTGGAGGCTTATCTAGGAGAGCGCGCCAAGAAGTTATTCATCATGCTTGAGGGTAATCTCTCCTACCCGACTGACTTGTTATCATCGACTTATCGTAGAACTACTGGTTTATCTTTGAATTGTGTTTACAGAATTCTGCCAAAACTTCTGGGAGGAGACCAGTCGAGTGGAGACAAGCTTGGACCCCATTAACTCTCTTATGAAGGATGAAACTGCTATGAACGTGCTCCGACTGGAGTCTCATCTTGCTGGTGTAGTTGACTACCTTGCTCGACTGAAGGTTGCGGCGTCGCAAATCGATACGACACTCTGGCCAGGAGCGACGCTTCAAAATGACCTCGAGTCTCTAATGACTCGACTGAATGAAGTTCCAGGTCGAGTGCAAGAATGGAAGAAGTCTTCTGCAAGGTGCGACGCTAACGTTGCCCTGTCCTTGGTCCGCGTTCACTTCAAGGATGCGCGAGAGGAAAAGCTGGCGTCCATCAAAGTTGCCAATACCAAGAAGCACGACTTCCAATCTTTCATGGAGACCTTCATTGCTGCTGCCACTCGGATTGCTGACGGACTTGACTTGGACCAGTTTGTCGCGCCCTCCAGTCCTCCACCTGAGGAGTAAGAAAAACTTCCATGCTTCGCCTTAAATTTGCCTCGGAATGCCGAGTGGTTTTGTAACCGATAAACTTTTATAGGCTTGACGCCTGAGCACTTCTAAATCCGTAGGATGTTATCTGAACTTGGATTATCGTTGAATATGCTTGCATTTGCCTTCGAGCGAACTTTGTTCTTCACTCGGAAAATACTTTAGTGCTTGAGACGCAACTCTGAGGTGGAAAATCCAGTCAACCTGCACTTCATTGCTCTTGCAGGTAGGGATGGAGCACAAATTGCAGTCGACCTGCGTCCTTGCGGATTGGGATGGAGCGCACGTTGTATTTGTGGCGTAGCTCTTAAGGAGAAGGCAGCAGTCGACCTACACCTCGTCGTCCCTGTAGAGCGCACGTTGTATTTGTGGCGTAGCTCCGAAGGAGAAGGTAGCAGTCGACTTGCACCTCGTCGTCCTTGCGGATCGGAATGGAGCGCATGTTGTATTTGTGGTGTAGCTCCGAAGGAGAAGGTGGCAGTCGACCTGCACCTCATCGTCCTTGCGGTTCGGAATGAAGCGCACGTTGTATTTGTGGCGTAGCTCCGAAGGTGAAGGCGGCAGTCGACCTGCACCTCGTCGTCCTTGCGGATCGGAATGGAGCGCACATTCTATTTGTGGCGTAGCTTCAAAGTAGAAGGCGGCAGTCGACCTGCACCTCATCGTCCTTGCGGATCGGAATGAAGCGCACGTTGTATTTGTGGCGTAGCTCCGAAGGTGAAGGCGGCAGTCGACCTGCACCTCGTCGTCCTTGCGGATCGGAATGGATTTCATACTTAGGCGAGTACTTGGATTGGAACTAAGCCTCCGAGTGGGAGGGTTGCTCTCCACTTGGTAGGATTTTTAAACACTTAGGCGAGTACTGGACTGCAGCTAAGCCTCCGAGTGGGAGGGTTGCTCTCCACTCGATAGGGTTTTCAAATACTTAGGCGAATACTGGACTGCAGCTAAGCCTCCGAGTGGGAGGTTTGCTCTTCACTCGGTGGATTTTTAAATACTTAGGTGAGTACTGGACTGTAGCTAAGCC
>NC_041387.1:591341432-591341742 GCF_002162155.2 Triticum dicoccoides | reverse complement strand
GAGTACTGAACTGCAGCTAAGCCCCCGAGTGGGAGGTTTGCTCTTCACTCGGTAGGATTTTTAAATACTTAGGCGAGTACTGGACTGCAGCTAAGCCCCCGAGTGGGAGGTTTGCTCTTCACTCGGTAGGATTTTTAAATACTTAGGCGAGTACTGGACTGCAGCTAAGCCCCCGAGTGGGAGGGTTGCTCTCCACTCGGTAGGATTTTTAAATACTTAGGCGAGTACTGAACTGCAGCTAAGCCCCCGAGTGGGAGGGTTGCTCTCCACTCGGTAGGATTTTCAAATACTTAGGCGAAACAGATTCACA
>NC_041387.1:591281944-591341174 GCF_002162155.2 Triticum dicoccoides | reverse complement strand
GTTGCTCTCCACTCGGTAGGATTTTCAAATACTTAGGCGAGTACTGGACCGCAGCTAAGCCCCCGAGTGGGAGGTTTGCTCTTCACTCGGTAGGATTTTCAAATACTTAGGCGAGTACTGGACTGCAGCTAAGCCCCCGAGTGGGAGAGTTGCTCTCCACTCGGTAGGATTTTTAAATACTTAGGCGAGTACTGGACTGCAGCTAAGCCCCCGAGTGGGAGGTTTGCTCTCCACTTGGTACGATTTTTAAATACATAGGCGAAATGGATTCATAGCTAAGCCCCCGAGTGAGAGGCTTGCTCGTCACTCGGTCGGATTTTTTTTACAAACTTAGGCGAAACGGATTCGCAGCTAAGCCACCCACTGGGGGATTTCTCACGTAAACAAAAGCAACAACAATCACTGGGAAAATTATAACACTCTTGTCTTTGATAAACAAACTACAGAGGTACTTTTTATTACGTCTCATCCGAGCGAGTACTTAAGTATAAAAGGGGCAGAGCAGCTCAGCATTCCAAGCTCGTGGCTCATCAATCTAGCGATCAACATTGTAAAGACGGTACGCTCCATTGTGGAGAACTTTGGTGACGATGAAGGGGCCTTCCCAAGTAGGAGCGAGCTTGTGCGGTTTCTGTTGATCCACTCGGAGGACCAAGTCTCCTTCTTGGAAGGCTCGACTCTTCACGTTTCTGGCATGGAATCGACGCAAGTCCAGCTGATAGATAGTCGATCGGATCAAGGCCATCTCTCTTTCGTCTTCTAGAAGGTCGACTGCGTCCTGTCGGGCTTGTTCTGCTTCATCTTCAGAGTAGAGCTCGACTCGGGGTGCATTGTGAAGCAGGTCACTTGGCAGAACTGCTTCAGCTCCATAGACCAGAAAGAATGGAGTTCACCCAGTTGACCGATTAGGAGTGGTCCTCAATCCCCAAAGAACTGAAGGAAGTTCGTCGACCCACGTGCCTGCTGCGTGCTTGAGATCACGCATCAACCGGGGTTTCAGTCCTTTGAGAATTAGGCCATTTGCTCTTTCTGCTTGTCCATTCGACTGGGGGTGAGTGACGGAAGCGTAGTCGACCCGCATGCCTTGAGAAGCGCAAAAGGCTCTGAATTTGTCAGAATCGAAGTTTGACCCATTATCAGTGATGATGTTGTGCGGAACTCCATATCTGAATATCAACTCTCTGATGAAGCTGATAGCAGTGTAGGCATCAAGATTCTTGATAGGCTTAGCTTCAATCCACTTAGTGAACTTGTCGACTGCCACCAGTACATGGGTGAAGCCGCTCCTGCCAGTTCTCAATGGTCCAACCATATCTAATCCCCAAATAGCGAAGGGCCAGACGAGTGGAATGGTCTTCAAGGATGAGGCGGGTTTGTGTGACATATTGGAATAGAACTGACATCCTTCACACTTGTCGACTATCTCCTTCGCCATTTCATTTGCTCTTGGCCAGTAAAACCCTGCTCGGTATGCTTTAGCCACAATGGTCCGAGAGGATGCATGATGACCACAGGTCCCCGACTGGATATCGTCAAGGATTATCTGACCTTCTTCTGGTGTTATACATTTCTAACTGACTCCAGTCGCGCTTTCCCTGTACAACTGTCCCTTTATCACAGTGAAGGCCTTGGATCATCGGACGATCTGTCGAGCCTCTTCTTCATTCTCTGGGAGCTCTTGCCTTAGGATATACGTGATGTACGGCTCCGTCCAGTCGGAAGTGATGACCAAAACTTCCATGATCAGGTCGATCACAGCTGGAACTTCAACTTCAGTCGGATCCGTGGCACTTTTTGGCTGCAGGGCTTCTTCGGTGAAAGGATCCTCTTGAACTGATGGTGTGTGGATGTGTTCCAAAAACACATTACTGGGAACAGCTTCTCTCTTGGAACCTATTTTTGCCAAATCATCAGCCGCTTGATTTTTCAGTCGGGGTATATGATGAAGCTCTAACCCCTCGAATTTCTTTTCTAGCTTTCTCACTGCATTGCAATAACCAGTCATGGCCAGACTTCTGACGTCCCACTCCTTCATCACTTGATTAACCACCAAATCTGAGTCGCCATAGACCATGAGGCAACGGACGCCGAGTGAAATGGCCATCCGCAACCCATACAAAAGTGCTTCGTATTCTGCTTCGTTATTGGAGGAATCAAAGTGAATCTGGAGCACATATCTGAGTTTATCTCCTCAGGGGGAAACCAACACTACCCCAGCATCGGAACCATTCAGCATCTTAGAACCATCAAAGAACATGGTCCAGTGCTCCGAGTGAACTTGAGTCGGCAGTTGCTGTTCAGTCCACTCTGCAATGAAATCTGCTATTGCTTGGGACTTGATGACTTTCTTTGCCTCAAACATGATATCTAGGGGAAGGAGTTCAATCGCCCATTTTGCCACTCGACCAGTTGCATCTCTGCTGTGCAGAATCTCTGACAATGGAGCGTTGCTGACGACTGTAATGGAATGGTCAGAGAAGTAATGAGCAACCTTCTTTGTGGTCATATAAATCCCATATACAAGCTTCTGATAATGAGGGTATCTTTGCTTTGATGGGGTCAAAACTTCGGAAACATAATATACTGGGCGCTGAACTTTAAAGGCTTTTCCTTCTTCTTCCCGCTCGACCGTAAGTACTGTACTGATGACTTGTCCCGTGGCTGCGATGTAAAGCAGCAAAGGCTCTTTGCTGATTGGGGCAGCAAGCACCGGCTGGGTGGAGAGCAGGGCTTTTAGCTCTGCAAACGCTGCATCAGCTTCAAGAGTCCACTCGAACTTGTCTGACTTCTTCATCAGTCGGTACAGAGGCAATGCCTTTTCACCGAGACGAGAGATGAATCGACTTAAAGCGGCCAAGCAACCAGTAAGCTTATGGACATCGTGCACACGCACAGGATATTTCATTCGGAGTGTAGTACCAACTTTTTCCGGATTGGCGTCGATTCCTCGTTCGGAAACGAGAAAAGCGAGTAACTTTCCGCCAGGAACTCTGAATGTGCACTTTGATGGATTAAGCTTGATATCATACCTCCTGAGGTTGGCAAATGTCTCAGCAAGGTCAGTCAGTAGGTCGGAACCTTTCCGTGACTTGACCACAATATCATCCATGTATGCTTCCACATTCCGACTGATTTGAGTGAGCAAACACTTCTGAATCATCCTCATGAACGTGGCTCCGGCATTCTTGAGGCCGAATGGCATGGTGGCATAACAGAAGCACCCGAATGGAGTGATGAAAGCTGTTTTGATCTCGTCGGGTCCATACAGACGGATCTGATGGTAACCTGAATAGGCGTCTAAAAAAGACAGGCGCTCACATCCCGCAGTCGAGTCGACTATTTGGTCGATGCGGGGGAGAGGAAAATGATCTTTCGGGCAGGCCCGATTGACGGGTCAGCAGTTTTCTGGTATTCCTGCAGCTCTACCACTGCCATCTGAGCATCGGCGATCTTTGAGCCTTTCTGAAAGCACTCTTTCGCCTTCTTCCGATTGCCAGTAATAGTGATCACACCTTTGGGACCAGGCATCTTCAATTTGAGGTACACATAACATGGTCGAGCCATGAAACGTGCGTAAGCTGGCCTGCCCAAAATTGCGTGATAAGCACTCTGGAAATCCACAACTTCAAACGTCAACTTTTCTTTGCAGTAATTCTTGGAATCACCGAAAACCACATAAAGAGCAATTTGGCCGAGTGACTCAGCCTTCTTTCTAGGAATGACTCCATGGAAACTCATGTTGCTGGTACTGAGTCTGGACATCGGAATGCCCATCCCTTTCAACGTCTCTGCATATAGTATATTTAGGCCACTGCCGCCATCCATCAAAACTTTAGTCAGTCGAGTGCCTTCGACGACTGGGTCGGCCACTAAAGCTTGCCTCCCAGGGGTGGCTATGTGTGTCGGATGATCGGACTGGTCGAATGTGATGGCAGTCTGAGACCATTTCAAATAACTAGGTGTTGCCGAAGCAACCATATTCACTTCTCGGTTGATAACTTTCAATCGAATTTTGCTTTCAACATCAACAAAAATCATCAGGGTGGAATTGACCTGGGGATATCCATCATCGCTATCTTCTTTGTCCACAACTTTGTCCGACTCCTTTTCCTTATCTTTGGGCTGTTTCCCCTAGAATTGCTGGATCAAGAGCCGAGACTGTCAAGTGGTATGTTTCGGGTAAATGAGTTTACCCTCCTCATCTTTCTTCGTGTGGATGTGGCACAGTAAATCCATCACGTCATTCCCTTCCTTGTCCTTCACCTTCTTAGGCTTCCAAGACCCTTTGGGCTTCCCTTTAAACTTACCTTGAGTCACGACCAAGGCTTCTCCAGGAGCAGCTGGCTCGGCTTTCTGCTTCTGCTTCCGACTGGAGTTCCCTCCTCTGGTTTCGTGGGCGGCTGACTTGTGCTTGCCACTCCGGAGCCGATCCTCTTCTTCACCATCGGCATACTTGGTGGCAATCTCCATCATTCGACTCAGAGACATGTCTCCGGTTCGAAATTTTAGGTTTAGCTCTCTATACTTAACGCCTTCCTTGAAGGCACAGGCTACCTGGTGATCAGATACATTCTCTACCGTGTGATGCAACGTGATCCATCTCTGGATGTAATCCCTCAAAGTTTCATTCGACTTCTGCACACAAGATTGCAGCTCTGTCAACCCTGCTGGTTGCTTGCAAGTTCCTTCAAATGTTCTGACAAACACTCGGGCAAGATCTTCCCAAGTGTAAATGCTGTTGGGTGCCAACTGATTCAACCATGCTTTGGCCGAGCCCAAGAGGCAGGTGTTTCATGGCCACTTCATCATTGCCGCCGCCAATCTGAACAGCCACTCGGTAGTCTTCAAGCCAAGTATCAAGCTTGGACTCACCAGTGAACTTACTGACTCCAGTCGCCAACCTGAAGTTGGGAGGAATCACTGCGGCCCTGATGGCTCTGCTGAAACACTCTGGTCCTGAGACATGTACTCTGCTGCTGGTGGGTACATCTCTGTCATGACCATCTCGGTGAGCTCTGTTCCTGTCGACCAAACCTTGAATGATAATGGATCTCGCATCAAAGCCTGGTTCCCTGGGGTCGATTGGAATCCTTCGCCCAACACTGTGATGGCGTCTATCATCCTGCTGTCGAGGCGCGTATGATCCAATCCTTGGGGGAGGGGTGGGCACTCGACGTCGATCATCACGATCGAGTCGGTGATCATACTGCTCACGGTTCTTGTACTGATCACGCCGGTCTCCACGTCCCTCACGCCTCAGGGGCGATCTTGGGCTATGGGCCGACTGGACTGTATTTGCAGCGACGGATCTGCTGTGAATCCTATTCCGCGACTGCGATACAGCTGAATTTTGATATCCTGTTGCCCGGAGTAACGCTCTGATCTGTAACAAGCCTCTGCCAGCCTCTGAGTGGGAAGGCTGAATCGACTCTGCTATACGGGCTGCAGGTGCTAAATTCTGAATCGGAGTTCGATATACCTGAGTCGGTGGTGGAAAGAGTTGACGTCGACTGGATTCTAGAACCCGTTGCCGCGCACGCTCATCGAGTGCTTGCTGAAGGTTCTCCAGTTGACTGCGCTCAGCCAAGTTGGCCAAGAGCACATCCTCTAAGGAACGAGCCTTGGGGGTTTCTCCAACGATAGGAGTGTGCAGCGCATCCATGTTCCGGCAACGAAGTTCTTCCCTCTGCAGCGAAGTGAGGGGCTCGGGGAGATACTCTTCGTGGGCATGCAACGGATCGCCTCCGCCGTCACCTCCGTCGGTGCGGGGAAAGCCGGGAGGACTGTGTGGTCCATTAACCATCAGAACCTCTGCCACTGGATCACTGTTGTCGCACTCGGATGCAGTCTCTGCGGAGCCAGTTGACAGGTCGAACAGGTCGTAGAGAGATTCGTCGGGCTCGATCGCCGCGACTTGGGGGGTGGCCGACTGGCGAGCCACCGCGTGCTTCACCCACCGCTGAAGCCTCGACCGACCGGAACGCTTGCGCCAGCGGGAAACAGGGAGGGAGGACGACACAGGGGCCAACCGATAGTGGGTCGATGGTTGCCGCAGGAGGACGCCGCGGACGCACGCGCAAAATTGCGTCACCCCATGGACAGGGAGCGCGTCGATGTCGAGCGGAGCCTCCTGAAGCCAAGCGGAGTCATCGCCGACGAACGTGAGCGCGCCAAGACGGATCTCGCGGCCCTCAACCAAAACTCCGCCTGAAACCATGATGAAGGAGATCGGAAAAATCGCAACTTCTCCAATAAGTCGCTAAGACACCTGCCCCACGGTGGGCGCCAACTATCGTGGTTCTAAGTCTGACAGTAGTGTAGGGGGGTAGGTATGAAGAGGCAAGATCCTAGCTATGGAGTGGTTGTATACGTAGGAGGTTTACGAGTTCAGGCCCTTCTCGGAGGAAGTAACAGCCCTACATCTTGGAGCCCGGAGGCGGTCGACTGGATTATGTGTATATGAGTTACAGGGGTGTGAACCCTTTACACTGAGGAGGGGGTGGCTTATATAGAGTTCGCCAGACCCCTCCGGCCCTCAGTTATGTAGGGTTTAAGGTACATTAAGACCGGGCGCTACTGGTAACGCCACAAATAAAGTGCTATGATGACCATAAAAGCTACTCAATGACCGACCGTTTGCGTGCAGAGTGACTTTAGATCTCCTGGCTGTCGAGTGGTTGGCTTCATAGTGGAGTGTCTTCGAGTCCATCGAGCGGAACACTTCTGAGTCGATTGACAGGTGGTTTCTTCTAGAGATGTCCTTGGGGAGGGTAGTTTGGACAGGTCCATGACCCTACCCGAGGTACATAGCTTCATCGGTACTTTCTGATCACTCCTCGTCTGCAGCGGTATTTCGCGGACCCTAAGGTAGCAAAGCTCCTGCATTGGCACGCAGATAGGGAGGAGAAGAAGCGAGAAGATGACGCAAATGATCCGGAGATAAATAAAAAGGACAAGATGCTGAGTCACCCAAAGGATGTGAGCCAGTGGCAAGCGTTGAACTTCGAACACCCAGAATTTGGGAAGGATCCAAGGAACATCGTGCTGGGCACGAGCACCGATGGAGTCAATCCGTTTGGCAGCTAGAGAAGCACACATAGCACCTAGCCTGTGTTTGTGTGGATGTACAACCTTCCCTCCTGGTTGTGCATGAAGAGGAAGTACATTCACATGAGTATGCTAATTGAAGGGCCGAAACAACCAGGGAACGACATCAATCTGTATCTGGGGCTGCTGAAAGAGGAGCTAGACACGATGTGGAAAACGCCAGCCAATACATGGGACGCCGCAGAGAAAGAATATTTCCCTATGAGAGCCGCACTGCTCACGACGGTGCACGACTATCTCGGTTACGGATATCTCGCGGGGCAGGTGGTCCACGGATTTTTTGGATGCGTCAGGTGCATGGATGAAACAACGTATCGCCAGCTAGATAGAGATCCAAGGTCTTCGAAAACCGTGTTCATGGGACATCAAAGGTGGCTTCGCGATGATGACCCGTGGAGGAAACGCAAGGATCTGTTCGATGGTGAAACCGAACCCCGAAGACGCCCGTGTACGAGGAGCGGCGAGGAAATAGACCAGCTGTTAAAAAATTGGAAAGATTGCCCACTGCCGGGAAAGAAGCAAAAGGCACCAGAGCCGGGAAAGAAGCGAAAGGCGCCAGAGCCGATGCTGAAGGTATGGAAAATGAGGTCTGTTTTCTGGGACTTGTCATACTGGAAGATCCACTGTGTGCCTCACAGCCTTGATGTCATGCATATCACGAAGAACGTGTGCGAGAGTCTGCTTGGTACCCTGCTCAACATGCCAGAGAGGACCAAAGATGGGCCGAAAGCAAGGGCAGACTTGAAATCAATGGGCACCAGGGAGGAGCTTCACGCTAATGATGATGATGATGATGAGGCGAAGCAGGACACGGAAAGTCGTCAGCTATGACAGTAGCTCAAGTTTTTTTATGTTATTCTTTCTGGTATTAAGATGGAAACATGGGATACTATTTCTGTTAGGAAATGGTGTCATATTAAGATGCCTATATTGTTATGTTACGCAAATTGTATCATCTTGCCACTTAAGTCAGCCTTCCCATTAAGCATAAAATTCAGTTAGGAGCTACTGTTTGGAGCTACTGTCAAAAACTTGAGCTACTATCAAAAACTTGAGCTACTGTCAAAAAATTCAGTTAGGTATAGTTAGGAGCTACTATCAAAAACTTGATCTACTGTCAAAAAATTCAGTTATGGCATCTAGAATTATGTCAGTTTTGTTTTGTAACTAGAAGACCAAAGTGTTAGGAATTCTGTCCAAACTGTAGTTTTCAGTATTCTGTCCAAACTGAAACTGTTAAAAAGAGCATGTATTTTTTGGTCAAAATCTGCATGTAAAACTGAAATAATCAGTCATAAAGAATATCCTCAAGACCATGTGTTTCTTGGATTTTTGTAATGATGATGGAACATTATAAAGCATTGTACTCCAGTGTGTATATATTGTTATTATTTTTCTGTAATGATGATGGAACATTATAAAGCATTGTACTCCAGTGTGTATATATTGTTATTATTTTTCTGTAATGATGATGGAACATTATAAAGCATTGTACTCTAGGGTGTTGCTTTATTGTGATGCCTCTGAATTACTTGTGACCACATTGAGAAACACTTGCAAAGATGATGATCACCTTTTACAGAAAACAATTTCTGTAAACACGTCAGTAACTTTGCTTATTTGCTGGGTTTTGTCTCCGACCATTGTGTCGTGATGAATTTGCAGGTACCCCGAGAGGCCCTTGAGTTTGCCGGAATGTCGATTAACTTCCGTTCCAGCAAATTCGGGTACTCCATATGTCCTATTTTCAGCAAAGTCATGCTGAAATTTTCCGTGAATTTTAACATGACTTTGCTAAAAATAGGACATATGTGGTACTTGCGACTAATGCATGGGCCGGGGTATCTTAGTACTTAGTTAAGTAGGATCGATAAACCCTTAGCATGGCAATAGAGCCAAGTGATTAGGCCCAACTTAGAATTCTCCTTAGCATCGATAAACCCTAGATGATAAACCCAACATATGTGGCAATAGAGCCAAGTGATTAGTGCCAAGTGATTAGGCCCAACCTAGGGTGCCTCGGCATCGATAAACCCTAAATGATGAAAACTTAACTTAGCATTTAGGGTGCCTCGGCATCGACAAACCCTAAATGATGAAACCTTGGCTTCTATAGGGTGCCTCGGTGCTGATGAGAACCTAAATGATGTACGCTTAGGCTTTTAGGGTGCCTCGGCGTCGACAAACCCTAAATGATAAAATCTTAGCTTTTAGGATGCCTCGGTGTCGACAAACCCTAAATGATGAGACCATGATCTTGTTCCTTGACAATAACCAACTTTTTGACCAAACTTTTTTCCTATTTAGAGCGAAACATGGCCAACAACGATGAGGCCGGCAGTTCGGGCGGCAAGCAATTCTCGGAGCTGTCCCAGGAGATGGAGGAACAACCTCGCCACTATGAGGACGCCGTGGAAGACACCGATCCTGACTACACAACCCCTAGTGGCGTCGGGGATGACACCACTGATGGTGCCGCCGAGGATGCCACCACTGATGGTGCCGCTGAGGATGCCACCACTGATGATGGCGGCGCATGCACAGATGGCAGCCAACCGAAGAAGCAACGGAAGGACCGGCGCCTGAACCCGCTCCGCACCGTCATGGAGGAATTTACTCAAGTGGACTCCGACGGGCATCCAACGGAGCCCAAACATATAGTCAAGGGGTACTCAATTCAGCTCGGGTGCATTCTCCAGAGCACTGTCTCGATCAACACCGAGAACCTTAGGCATAAGGACCGAGGGAATTTGCGCAACCTCCTCTTCACGAAGGTGCACGAACGGTACAAGTTCCCCGCTGAATTTGAAAACACACGCCTCTCAGGGAATAAAGTGAACAGTGCCGCCCTCACGAGTATGAGCACGGCCCTGTCTACTTGGAGAAGCGCGTTGAAGAGAATGATTGAGAAAGGTGATAGTTATGAGAAGATCAAGGCGAAAAATCCTTCGATCAGCGAAGATGACTACAAGGAGTTCAATATCAAGTGCGAGAGCAGTGCAACCTCCGAATCAAGTCAGTGGGGGAAAGAAATGCGGGAATTGAACTGAGGGCAACACAAACTCGGTCCCGGCGGTTACAGAGTGGCGAAGCCTATATGGGACAAGGAGGACGCGGAGCGTGCCGAGCAAGGCCTACCGCCCCGCTTCGAGAAATACAGCAATGACAAGTAGACCAGGAACTATGTCAGGGCCCGGTACAAGGAGGACCCGATAACAAAGGAGCTTACCACGGATCCGAAGACCAGGGCGCTTGAGCTTGTTCTGGCGAAGGAGACTGAAAGTAGTAGCGCGGGGTCATCTCATAGCACCCCTGCTTGGGACAACACTCTAAATAGGGCGTTAAATGTAATGAAAAACAAGGATAAGCTCAGTAAGCCGTCGTCAGCTGGTCGTGTGGCCGGCAAAGGCTTGTCCACAAAATGGTCATCATACTATACCGCTGGTGGGCGAAAGGAGAAAAAGACCAGCTCGGAAAGCCAGTCGCGCGAGGTTCAAGAACTCAAGGCACAAGTGGCGCGGATTCTGGAGATTGTCCAAGAGCAAGTGCAATAACAACTGGGAACGACGCTCACCGCCATGGTGCCTACGTTGATTCATGGGCTGACGACATGGATTGTGGGTGGCCCACAGGGGCCGCCCCCCATTCCTAGCTTCATGGCCAGCAACTCGCACAATGCGCAGGCGGCACCATTGGTGTCTCCGGTGGCGCCATTGGTGTCTCCGGCGGCAGCGGTATTGGTGTCTCCGATGCCGGCACGGCCGGTATTGGAGCTTAATGCACCCGGGTGTACGCCGGCCAGCACCTCGCCAACCAGCAGCCCCTCCGTCAGTTGCACGCCCGCCGTTGGCGGTGCCTCGACATTAGCCGAGCTCGACGCCATCATCACGGTAGCTAATTAAGCCTCTCGGCCGAGGACTTCATCTCCTTTTGCCTTTGACTGGGCATCCCTGACGCCCTACATGTTTTCGCAGGGCGCCGCCGACATTCCGTGCACTCTCCTGCACTTCGTGAACGATGAGTTGGTCGATGTCGCCAAGGGAAAAATCATTCAACCGGGCAACCCCGTGTTCCACGGTAAACCGATGCCAC
Source organism: Triticum dicoccoides (assembly GCF_002162155.2). Classification (NCBI taxonomy): domain Eukaryota; kingdom Viridiplantae; phylum Streptophyta; class Magnoliopsida; order Poales; family Poaceae; genus Triticum; species Triticum dicoccoides. The sequence continues at coordinate 591,329,975 of NC_041387.1, read as the reverse complement.
CCACCGTGTATAGGGTTCAACTAGTTCGGGTGCTGCCAGGCTGCGACGAGTTGTTACCTCCGATTCGACCCGCCGGGGCCGACGAAGATGATCTGATGACCCTCAACGCCTGCCTAAGCTGACCCCTGCTTTGGCCGAAGAGCCAGATTCGTTTGGGGGCGGGGGACACCAACCCAAAGACAACACCGCCAGTCGTGCCGGCGCCAAGCCATGGCAAGACCGCCGCAACCCTACCGGACATGCCGGACATCCCTATGGCACAGGATCCGAACATGCATATGGCACAGGATTTGGACGACGACGACAATGACGACGGCCGTATATTTAGCAACGTCGATAAGTACTTTGCCGAACATGGGTACGATGACGAACTCTGCGGGCCTCTTTCTCAACAACCCAACCCTACAAAAGACGACCGCGGTCTAGCTGGTACGGCGGAGATACCCAATTGCAACAGGCATCTTCTGTCGTTCAGTTCTCAGGAGACGCCTCCAGCTGCCGACTTCACCGAGCCTCAGATAGCCGAGGTGCCAAATATTATCAGCCCCAACACACTCAAGAAGGCGGTCTGTGAGCAGAACTCGGTCCCATTACAACAGAAGAAGAAGGGACGGAAAAGAAAGAGTAACAAGGGTGCGAGCCAGCCGGCACCGAGTACGATTCGTGCTCAGGACGGGCCACCTTCACCTAAGGATATCTCGAGGAGGGTGCATGTCAGTGTCAAAACTGGCGGATCTCGGGTAGGGGGTCCCGAACTGTGCGTCTAGGCGGATGGTAACATGAGACAAGGGACACGATGTTTTACCCAGGTTTGGGCCCTCTTGATGGAGGTAAAACCCTACGTCCTGCTTGATTAATATTGATGATGTGTGTTACAAGAGTGGATCTACCACGAGATCAAGGAGGCTAAACCCTAGAAGCTAGCCTACGGTATGATTGTTGTTCATCCTATGGACTAAAGCCATCTGGTTTATATAGACACCGGAGAGGGCTAGGGTTACACAGAGTCGGTTACAATGGTAGGAGATCTACATATCTGTATTGCCAAGCTTGCCTTCCACGCCAAGGAAAGTCCCATCCGGACACGGGACGAAGTCTTCAATCTTGTATGTTCATAGTCTTGGAGTCTAGCCGATGATGATAGTTCGGCTATCCGGACACCCCCTAGTCTGGAACTCCCTCTGTAGCCCCTGAACCAGGCTTCAATGACGACGAGTCCGGCGCGCATGTTGTCTTCGACATTGCAAGGCGGGTTCTTCCTCCGAATAATTTATAGAAGATTGTGAACACCAGGATAGTGTCCGGCTCTGCAAAAATAAATTCCACGCACCACCGTAGAGAGAATAATATTACACAAGTTCAATCTGCTGACGTATTTTGCGGCGTGACGTCACACCACTACCAAGCCTTTACTAGAATCGTTTTTATTGTACCACCTTAGCGCGTTTAGTGAAGCGGTTTCTTTGGCATGTCTTGTCGAAGCAGAGATCATGTTCCCCTTATTCCGGGATTCCCATCAATAAGGACGTGGGTAACCCAACCGCACCATTGATTGCGGCACTTTAGGGATAAGCGAGTTTTATCAGGCCGGTGGGGACGCATGTTTGTGTCCGCCCATATATGGGATAAAGATCCAACCCTTTTACCTGCGCCTTCTTCCTCCTTGGCTTATCCAACTCCGCGAACTCGAGCTCTAGCGCCCAAGTCCGCACTTCTCACCTCAACCTTCTCCAACTATGTCCGGAGCGGGAGGCAAGTGGATGGCCTCCTCCATCACGGAGGGGCAGATCTAGAAGCTGCGCAACGCCGGATATTTGTCCAGCAACATCGCGCACCGGCTCCCTGACGAGGGAGAGCTCATCCCCACCCCCAGGCCCCATGAGAGGGTAGTATTTCTTCCCCATTTCCTCCGCGGACTGGGCTTCCCACTTCATCCCTTTGTCCGGGGGCTCATGTTCTACTACGGCCTAGATTTCCATGATCTGGCCCCGAATTTCATCCTCAACATCTCGGCGTTTATCGTCGTGTGCGAGGCCATCCTCTGCATCCAGCCCCACTTCGGTTTGTGGCTCAAGACCTTCAGCGTCAAGCCAAAGGTTGTGAAGGGCAGACAAGCGGAGTGCGGAGGCGCCATGGTGGGCAGGATGTCCCACGTTACTTGGCTGGAGGGCACTTTCGTGGAAACCATTAAGGGGTGGCAATCGGGGTGGTTCTACATCACCGAGCCGCGTGACCCTGAATGGGCAGCGGCCCCCGAATTCAGATCCGGCATCCCTACACGGCTCACCTCCTGGAAAGAGAGTGGCCGGATCTGGGGTGATTCGGAGGAGCTGACCGAACTCCAAGCCTGTGTCCAAAAGCTGGTGGACAAGAAGCTCAAGCTTGTCAACATAGTCCAGGTCATGCTCATCCGCCGGATTCTCCCGTGCCAACGATGGGGTTTCAACATGTGGGAGTTCGATCCGGCGTAGCACCAGACTCTGAGCGGGCTCTTCAACACTACGTATGAAGATGTCTGGAAGGTGCTGTTCAAGGGCGCCGAGGCTCCCGCATCTGCTACCGAAGATCGCGGATTCAGCTCGCAGCGTCCGGCTGACGAGGTAAGTGATTTTGTCCTTTACGGAACGCTCGTTTTCCATAGTTTGACTCTATGCGGGATCTAAAATCCCTTTACCTTTGACAGGACTGGCTGGCGAAGGCCGAATAGACTATCTGTCCGGCCCCATTGCCAGAGGACCCAGCGGACGCCCGCCTAACGGGGTTGCTGGCTCCGGCACCCCACGTGGTGCCGGAGAAGAAGGCCAAGAAGAAGGCCACGGGGACTCGGATGACGACTCCGAGGCCGACTCCTCTCACCAAGGTGAGGAGGAGAAGAAGAAAGCCTCTCCCCCAGAGGGGGGAGAGAAGAAAAGGAAGGCCTCCCCAACGAGGGAGGCCGAAGGGTCCAAGAAGGGAAAACCTCTTCCCCCGGGCTGCTTTGCCAACGCTAGTGACGAGGACGAGGACTAGCCTCCAAGGGCCAAGCCCTGGCGAGATCGTGAGTATCCGGACTCCCGAATAACTTCATGGTTTTTATTTTTTGCCACACAATGTCTTTCTAATGCCGCATACAACCCTGCAGTCCGCCCAAGGACGATCTTCCCGCTTCGTCGAGCGGGTCCTTAGGTGCATCGGATATGGATTCTCTTCCGACCGCCTCCACCCCCCGTGACATGGATGATGTCGAGGTGGGATCCCGGGAAGGGACCCGCCAGGAGGAGGAGGCCCCGGAGGTGTCGCAGGACAACCTCCCGGACTTTGCACCGGACTCGGCTCCGGATCCCATAGTGGCTTCGGAGTCCGGCGGGCGGCCCCTTCGTAAGAAGGGCAAGACCGTGACGCCGGCAGCCTCCGTCCAACCGGAGGCGCCGGATAGCTTGCTGGAGGCGCTTAATGGCGCCTCGATCAAAGAGGAACACCGCACTGTTATGAGTGCGGTGATTCAGAAGGTGCAGCCCGCCAAGAGCGGGCTGACCGAAGCCTGCAGCAGCCTTCTAACAGGCTTTGAGGTAAGAATTTTGATATATGTAAAATAGTACCGCATAGACAGTAGCCCCTGATGCTCGGTTCGGTGTTCGGAAAGAAAAGCCGGACTGAGGATCTTAAGAAGATATACGCAGGAGTCATAAAAATATGTCAATATGGGATTGCAGGCTGCGCTGCTGACCTCTGCCGCACTGACTGCAGAGGTCGATACTTTGAAGGAAAGCCTCGAGTGGTCCAAGATGCCAAGAAGCAGCTCGAGGACAAGGAAGGTGAGTAACACCTTATTAAAATTGTACCTTATAGAAAAGGATTTTGGTTGCAAAAAGAATGACAAGGATAATGTGGGTATTGCAGGGGCCACTAACGAGGTGGCGACCCTGAAAGAGGCGGTGGCCTTGGCCGAACGCAATGCGGCCGCGGAGCGCACCGAGCGAGAGAAGCAGGAGGCGCGGGTGGCGGAGGTAAAGCAAGAGATCCAGGTTCTCGTGAAAAAACATGAGAGCCTGGAGCGTGACTCGAAGACTCGAGAGTCTGAGCTTGCAACGGCTCTTGAGAGTGCCAAAGCCGCTAAGGCCGAAGCCTACAAGGCCCTCCAAGAAATCGAGGAATTGAAGAAAATAGCGGTGGGTAAGGCATTTTTCATGCAAAGTAAGCATGTGAGTGTTAATTACCTATTACTTACCCGAATTCGGAGCTCTCCAGGAACATTCGCAGATCTTCCTCGCAGCGTATCCGATGCCGCCGCATTCTACCGGGCCGAGGAGGGGAGCTCGACGGAGAAGGTCTTCTGGTCTCAGTATGCTGAGGCCGGACATCCGGTGCCCCTTAGCGACCAGCTGAAGCAGCTGGTCGAGCTCCACAAGGTGGCCGAACAGGCCATGAAGGGCCACATAGTTTGGCTATGGCCTAAGGAGGCCATGCCCGGGAGCTACTTCGGCCTGGTGCGGCGGCTGGTGGATGCGTGCCCGTGGGTTGAAGTCATCAAGCACTCCGCTTATATTGAGGGTGCCCGTCGGGCCCTTGCCCGCGCAAAGGTGCACTGGGGCAAGCTGGATGCCCAGAAGCTCGTGACCGACCCGCCGCCGCAGGGCAAGGAGCACCGCACGCCCGAGATGTATTATAAGAGTGTGCTGAAGGGCGCCTGCACTATTGCGGGTGAGTGCTCCAAAGATGTAATATTTGAGTAGACTCGCATTTTGTTATCCTGTGCGCTGAAAACTTAGTTCATTTGCGCTAAGCAACGCATTTTAATTTAAAATATTACCTTCTGTGCGGCTGTTTATCAAATCTGAGAGATGGCAAGTCGTCGGCTTCAGCCCCCATGCCACGAGTGCTGGGGTGTTCCGGATAAATTTGAGCACTCTTGTTCCCATATTTGGGTCCATCTAGGGAGGCGCTCAACACAACGAACAAGGCAACCGGACTTATAATGCTTGAACACTCTCACTTAGCCATAGAATTCTATAATTTTAAATTTCGGTGAAGCCCCTAGTCTTCGGAAGGCCGAATTTGGGGCGCTATCCACGCCTGGGCCGGACAAAAACCGGCTCCTCGCTCTAAGCGACATAAGTCTTTAGGGACTCGCAAAAAACCTCTCGAACAGCGACCAGCTCTCGCCTCATCATGACGGTCAGTTTTAGCTTTCTCCACTGAGGCGTTAACCCAGCTCAACTAGGGCGCAATCGCAGTGGTTCTCCCAGTGCTACCTTAGCTGATACAACGGAACGTAAGGTACCAAAACATGGGAGCCGGGCAAACCCAACTATTGACCCAAGACATGATTCGGAGCTGATGCATATAATGCTATAAGTTCGGGGTGCCGCACTTGTGAAAGTGTTCGGACTTATCACACCATGATGCGGGAAACATAAGCCCCTGGTGTATTTAACCGTACCAAAACGTACGAATGCGACATGTCACAAATGAACATATGTATAAAAGAGAAATGCAATTGGAAGCAAAAAGGTGCTGCACTACTTATTCAAGAAAAACTACTGTAAGTGCAGGACGATACAAATGGTGCGATAAGCAAGGGATGGGACTGTTAAACATGTCCCCCTCCAGGGGTAGGCTGCGGAATGGTGCATAAAACAGATTTAATGCTCGTAATGGAGACCACCTGGATATTCGTTGTAGCCTTTCTTCTTCTCTGGCTATTGCATCATGAGCTCGGCAGGTCTACTGCCGGACAGGGCCTCTGACAAACGGAGTCTTGTGGGTAAAAATAAAAAGGAAAAAGAAAAAAAAGAACGACACACTTGAGAGCCCCTGGTGTGGTTGAGCCGCAGTCTGGGCCTATCATGGTCACGCCCCTCTCCCCATGCCCATGGTATCTTCAGAGTGTAATGGTGTACGCGAAGGACCTGTCTTGACATTTTACAGGGGCTGGGGTTGGGGCCGCACTGCTACGCGTGCTCGGAACGTGCCAGGTGGTCTTGTTGTAGGTTACTCCGGGCGCACTTAGCTGTGTCCGGCCGCTTAACGGCCGGACTCGAGAATTGCCTTAAGAGGCTGCATTGTACTTCTGCCGCGAGAGCCGCTGTATGTTCCTCCATGCGGAGAGAACGTTCAGTGTTTCGGTTGACCGTGATGACTCCTCGAGGGCCTGGCATCTTGCGCTTGAGGTATGCATAGTGCGGCACCGCGTTAAACTTTGCAAATGCAGTACGTCCGAGCAGGGCATGATAGCCGCTGCGGAACGGAACTATGTCGAAGATTAACTCCTCGCTTCGGAAGTTATCCGGGGATCCGAAGACCACTTCCCGTGTAACTGAGCTTGTACAATTGGCTTCTACACCTGGTATGACGCCTTTAAAGGTCGTCTTGGTAGGTTTAATCCTTGAGGGGTCTATGCCCATTTTGCGCACTGTATCCTGATAAAGCAGGTTCAGGCTGCTGCCGCCGTCCATCAGGACTCTGGTGAGGTGAAATCCATCGACGATTGGGTCTAAGACCAATGCGGCGAATCCGCCGTGGCGGATGCTGGTGGGGTGGTCCCTTCGGTCAAAAGTGATCGGGCAGGAGGACCATGGATTGAACTTCGGGGCAACTGGCTCCATCGCGTATACATCCCTGAGTGCACGCTTCCGCTCCCTTTTGGGTATGTGCATTGCGTATATCATGTTCACCGTCCGCACCTGTGGGGGGAAACCCTTCTGTCCTCTATTGTTCGGCGGTTGGGTCTCTTCCTCATCATCGCTATGCATCCCCTTGTCCTTGTTTTCGGCAATTAGCTTGCCTGCCTGCTTCAATACCCAACAGTCCCTGTTGGTGTGGTTAGCTGGCTTTTCGGGGGTGCCGTGTATCTGGCACAAGCGGTCGAGTATTCGGTCCAAATTGGACGGACCCGGAGTAGTTCTTTTGAATGGCTTTTTCCGCTGACCGGGTTTAGAGCCTCTGAATCCGGCATTGACTGCCATATCCTCACTATTGTCGCTGTTAATGCGGCGTTTGTTTTTGTTACGACGCGACCTGCCATTACGGTCCTTGATATCCGGACTGCCAGAATTTTTGCTGAGGTTGTTGCTGCATGCTAGCCAGCTGTCCTCACCCGCGCAGAAGCGGGTCATGAGTGATGTGAGGGCTGCCATGGATTTCGGCTTTTCCTGTCCCAGGTGCCGGGCAAGCCACTCGTCGCGGATATTATGCTTGAAGGCTGCAAGGGCCTCCGCATCCGGACAGTCGACGATTTGGTTTTTCTTGGTTAAGAACCGTGTCCAGAATTGTCTGGCCGATTCGTCTGGCTGTTGAATTATGTGACTTAGGTCATCAGCGTCTGGTGGTCGCACATACGTGCCTTGGAAGTTATCGAGGAATGCGGCTTCCAGGTCTTCCCAACTCCCAATTGACTCTGCTGGCAAGCTGTTAAGCCAATGCCGGGCTGGTCCTTTAAGCTTGAGGGGGAGATATTTGATGGCGTGAAGATCATCACCGCGAGCCATGTGGATGTGAAGGAGATAGTCTTCGATCCAAACCGCGGGGTCTGTTGTGCCATCGTAAGATTCAATATTCACGGGTTTAAACCCTTCGGGGATTTGATGATCCATTACTTCATCTGTGAAGCATAGTGGGTGTGCGGCGCCTCTGTACTGGGCGATATCACGACGGAGCTCGAAAGAGCTTTGTCTATTTTGTTCGGCCCGGCCGTACTTACTGTGTCCGGCGCGACGGTTGTCGTCACGTATCATGGGGCGCCCACGTGATCCATAGATCGATCTTGATTGTCTTGCCCTATCCTCCAATATATCTCGCAAGTCCGGAGCATTCCCCTGTGGCCTTGTGCTTTTCGAGCGATGCCGGGGTACGGGTTTAGTGAAGGGCCTAGAGGCCTCTCTGTCGCGACCACGGGGTGGTCGGTCAGCCGTATTGTCTCCTGGTGATGCGGGTTCATACGCCTCCTCCTCTAATTGGGGGAGCAGCTTGCGTTTAGGGTAGCTTTTGGAGGGGCGTTCGAGCTCATGCTCTTCGGCCGCGAGGACTTCAGTCCATCTGTCGGCTAGCAGATCTTGATCAGCTCTAAGCTGTTGCTGCTTTTTCTTGAGGCTGTTCGCCGTGGCCATAAGCCTGCGTTTGAAACGCTCTTGTTCGACGGGATCCTCAGGCACGACGAATTCATCGTCGTCGAGGCTTGCCTCGTCTCCGGAGGGAGGCATATAATCCTCTACCTCTTCTTCTGCCGCTCTCTCATGAGGGCTGGCGTCTCTGTCCTCCTGCGCTGGATCTTGCTGGAGTGGGTTGTCTTCGGCACTATCCGGTGTATTATTATCTCCGGTGCCGGAATCTTCATTCTTGCTGTGGCGGGATTTAGAGCGGCGCCTCCGACGCCGACGCTTAGGCTGTTTCTTGGAGGGGTCATCCTCTGCTATTCCTTCGCCATTCCCATCCTTTGGGATATCCACCATGTATATGTCATATGATGAGGTGGCTTTCCAGTGCCCGGTGGGCGCTGGTTCTTGGTCGTCTCCGGCATCGTCGTCCATACCGTCGATGTCTTCGGAGTTGTAGTCTAGCATGTCGGTTAGATCATCGACAATGGCTACCAAGTGGGTGGTGGGTGGGCTTTGAATTTCTTCGTCGTCCGCATCCCAACCGTTCTGACCGCAGTCCGGCCAGGGCTCTCCTGATAATGAGAGATACTTTAGCGAACTCAAGATGTCGCCGAAAGGTGAGTGTTGAAAGATGTCCGCTGCGGTGAACTCCATGATCGGCGCCCAATCAGATCCGATCGGAGGGGGCGCGGGAGGTTCGGAGTCCGGCAAGGAGTCCGGCACCTCGGAGTCACGAGCTTCGTGAGGGACAAGGTCAGTGTTCGGCTCTATCATCGTAGAGGTTGTAGCCCCCGAGGCGGTGTCTAGCCATCCGTCCTCGATCTGCGCAGCCGGCTCCGAATTGAAGATCGGAGCGGACTCGAGTGCGGCCTCCAGGGTACTGTCCGGCTCTAGAGCTAAATCATGCCCGTCGTGACAGTGCGGCGCGCTTGGCTATGGCTCGAATCCATCGAAGATCAAGTCCCCGTGGATGTCAGCCGTGAAGTTCAAACTTCCAAATCTGACCTGACGGCCAGGGGTGTAGCTTTCGATCTGCTCCAGTTGGCCAAGCGAATTTGCCCGCAGTGCGAAGCCGCCGAATACGAAGATCTGTCCGGGGAGGAAGATCTCACCCTAGACTGCGTCATTGATGATGATCGAAGAAGCCATCGAGCCTATCGGTGACGACACAGAGGAACTCTCAATGAAAGCACCAATGTCGGTGTCAAAACCAGCGGATCTCGGGTAGGGGGTCCCAAACTGTGCGTCTAGGCGGATGGTAACAGAAGACAAGGGACACGATGTTTTACCCAGGTTCGGGCCCTCTTGATGGAGGTAAAACCCTATGTCCTGCTTGATTAATATTGATGATATGTGTTGCAAGAGTGGATCTACCACGAGATCAAGGAGGCTAAACCCTAGAAGCTAGCCTATGGTATGATTGTTGTTCGTCCTATGGACTAAAGCCATCCAGTTTATATAGACACCGGAGAGGGCTAGGGTTACACAGAGTCAGTTACAATGGTAGGAGATCTACATATCCGTATCGCCAAGCTTGCCTTCCACGCCAAGGAAAGTCCCATCCGGACACGGGACGAAGTCTTCAATCTTGTATCTTCATAGTCTTGGAGTCCGGCCGATGATGATAATTCGTCTATCCGGACACCCCCTAGTCCGGAACTCCCTCAGTGCATGTGGCGGGTAGGGCGATGCTACCGACAAATATGCTCAATGCTCCAACCTGTGCTATGCGGAGTCTGCATGACAGTGTTCTTTCTTTGGAGAAGCGGCGTCTCAGAGAGAATGATGTGGCATACCCGGTTTTCGTGGCCAAAGTGCCAGCTGAGGGCAAGGGCTTTGTGTATGGCGCCATCAGGGGTACGATTGTCCTGCGGTTTGATGACATCTTTGCTATGTTTAACCTTCATCCGCTGCACTACAGCTTCGTTCGGCTGTTTTTGCTGAGTATGGAGATGCGGATCATTAGAGACAAGACCCCGGACATCGTGATAGTCGACCCCTTCTACATGTGTGCCAAGAACTTGTGCAGCGCTAGGGACCGGCATGTCGCGAGTTCTTACCTTGAAGGCGTCATTCTGGCAAACCCAGATAAGGATAACTTCCTCGTGCCTTACTTTCCCGAGTAAGTCATCCCCTAACCGCCCCATACCATATGATTTCTTAGATTTCGATCGTTCTTTTTTTCTAACATTTCGTGTTCTGTGCAGTGACACACATTGCACACTCCTCCTCTTAAGCCCAAAATATCCCATGGCCACGTATTTCGACCTGGACCGTGACTCCAAGATAGACTACACAAATATCAAGAAAGTTCTTGATGATGTTCTCCCCGGCTACGCCAAATCTGGAGGCACCTTCACCAAGCCAGTTCGTAGGCGGTATGGCGCGCATGTGTTCGCCCACAATACAAAGTTCTCATGCGTCAAGCAGCCGCCTAGCGGTCAGAAGGATGCCTACTATGCCCTCCATCACATGCGGATGATCGTATGGGACCATCATCACCTTCTGCTACCAGATAATCTCAAAGATTGGGCTGCAAGCTTGTCGGCAATCCAGGACGCGGACATCAGACAAGAATTCTTTCGCATCCGATCGGAGTTTGCGGAAATTATCCATCAAGATGTCCTTCGTACCTCGGGGCAGTTCTATCTCAGATATCAACCGTCCAACAGTGAGATAGACACAATGCTACAAATGCAGGCTGACAACGCCCACGATTTCATGACCATCATGACAGACGGCGGCTTCATCCACGTTCCGGTCCCATGAGTTGAGTCGAAAGTAGTGATGCTATGTGTAGTTCTGAAACATTGATTGGCTCATGTCGTAATTAAACTTTAATGAACTTGTATGTCTCTTTGGTTTGGACAGTCGTTCAACTTAGATGTAATCGATGCTATTTATTAGTAGGACCATGAATCGTGCTATTAATGTCTTGTTTTTCTATTCCGATCCTTTTGTTGCATACTTATATATTGCTTATGTATTGTCTGTTGTTTGGCTTGTGCATAGTGATGCTGTCGTATGTCATGTACAAGGGTAAGGTTCCCGGAGTCTACGATGACTGGGAGGAGTGTCGGAGACAGGTTCACCGTTTCAACGGTAACAGTTACAAAGGGTACACCACTAGGGCAGAGGCGGAATCTAGATACGCCCGCTATCTAGCGGGAGAGAGGAGGGAGCGTTAGAGGAACCGGATGAAGACCAGTTTCATCCGATGATGCTCATCGTGATGACCGCAGCTCTCTTGTATGTGACGGTAGTTTAGATGATCGATATCGACTTGTAATGTGAAGACAAACTCGCTACTCGCGGTCTCGAGACTTGTAATGTTCTATCTTTGTTCGGTCTTTTGAATTCGGAGACTAATATGATGAATTGTATTCGGAGACTAATCTTCTATTGTATTCGATGAATCTACTGTTGCTGTGTGGTGTTGTCTAAATTCTGTCCAAAAATATATTTTGTAACCTGTGAAAATATCAGAAAAGAAAAGAAAAATAATCCCTAATATTCATACTAGTGGCGCACCACACAATACACTAATGGCGCACTGTGATAAACACATTAATGGCGCATCACCCACTGGTGCGCCATTAGTATGCCAAAGCACATGGGTACATATGGCCCCCTGGGAGGCATTCTAATGGCGCATTGTGGCATATACTAATGGCGCACTATGTGGTGCGCCATTAGAACACCAGATACTAATGGCGCACCAGTGGTGCGCCATTAGAATTTAATTCTAATGGCGTGATGCTAGTGGCGCACCAGTAGTGCGCCATTAGTAGGCAAAACTGGTGCGCCACTAGCATGCCTTTTCCTAGTAGTGTAACCATAAACATCGCATGCACACATTTCCAATTAAAGCTAGTTTGTGGCCCGGCATCTCTGCTTTTACAATCTTGTGCGTACACACATGCGGCATATCACATTACCAACCTTGTGCGTTGAGTGCAGACATGCGGTTGCCCTTGTAGTTGAAACATTGTTCCACAAATATGAAATTGGTAAGGGCACTCCATTTTTTCAGGAAAAAGAGCAAATGCATGCAGCACGACACATTATCAAATGAACCCACCTCGATCATAGCAAGGATCTTCCCTCCCCCTGCGGTAACTAATGAAGCCATGTACCTAGGGTAGGGTCATGGGCCTGTCCAAAGTACCCTCCCCAAGGACATCTCTAGAAGAAACTACCTTTCAGTCAACCTGGAAGGATTCCACTCGACGGACTCGAAGACACTCGACCATGAAGCCACTCACTCGACCACCAGGAGATCTAGAGTCACTCTGTATCCAAACGGTCTGTTACTAAGTAGTCTTTATGGTCATGATAGCACTTTATGTAGGGCATTACCAGTAACGCCAGGCCTTAATATACTTTAAACCTTGCATAACTGAGGGCCGGAGGGGTCTGGTAGACTCTATATAAGCCACCCCCCTCCTCAGTGTGAAGGGTTCGCACCCCTGTAATTCATACGCATATAATCCAGTCGACCGTCTCCGGGCTCCGAGACGTAGGGCTGTTACTTCCTCCGAGAAGGGTTTGAACTCGTAAATCTCTCGCGTATACAACTACTCCATAGATAGGGACTTGCCTCTCCATACCTACCCCCCTTTCTACTGTCAGACTTAGAACCACGACAGTTGGCGCCCACCTTGGGGCAGGTGTCTTAGCGACTTGTTGGAGAAGTTGCAATTTTTCCGGTCTCTTTCATCATGGTTTCAGGCGGACTTTTGGTCGAGGTCCGCGAGGGCCGCGAGATCCGTCTCGACGCGCTCACGTTCATCACTGACGACTCTGCTTGGCTTCAGGAGGCTCCACTCGACATTCACGCGCTCCCGGTTCATGGAGCGACACACTTTCGCGCGTGTGTCCGCGGCGTCCTCCTGCGGCAACCGTCGACCCAGTATCGGTCGGTCGTTGTGTCATCCTCCCTCCCTACTTCCCGCCGGCGCAAGCGCTCCGATCGGTCGAGGCTTCAGCGGTGGGTGAGGCACGCGGTGGCCCGCCAGTCGGCCACCCCCAAGTTGCGGCAATCGAGCCCGACGAATCTCTCTACGGCCTGTTCGACTGGCTCCGCTGAGATTGCATCCGAGTGCGACAGCAGTGATCCAGCGGTGGAGGTTCTGATGGTCAATGGACCCCGCAGTCCTCCAGGCTTCCCCGCGCTGACGGAGGCGATGGTGGAGGCGACCCAGCGCAGGTCCACGAAGAGTATCAACCCGAGCCACTCACTTCGCTGCAAAGGGAAGATCTTCGCCGCTGGAACATGGATGCGCTGCATACTCCTATCGTTGGAGAAACCCCCGAGGCTCGCGCCTTGGAGGACGCGCGTTTGGCCAACCTGGCAGAGCGCACTCGACTGGAGAACCTCCAGCGAGCACTCGACGAGCGTGCATGGCAACGGGTCCCAGACTCCAGTCGACGTCAACTCTTTCCACCACCTACTCAGGTATATCAAACTCCGATCCAGAATTTAGCAGCTGCAGCCCGTATAGCAGAGTCAATTCAGCCTTCCCATTCAGAGGCTGGCAGAGGCTTGATGCAGATCAGGGATTTGCTCCGGGCAGCAGGAGATCAAAATTCAGCCGTATCACTGTCACGGAACAGGATTCATAACAGATCCGTCGCTGCGAATTCAGTCCAGTCGGCCTATAGCCCTAGATCGCCCCCGAGGCGTGAGGGACGTGGATGTCGGCGTGATCAGTATGACGACCGATTCGATCGCGATGGTCGGCGTCGAGCGCCCACTCCACCCCCAAGGGGTGGGTCGTACGCCCCTCAACAGCAAGATGATAGGCACCAGCACAGTGTTGGATGAAGGGTTCCAGTCGACCCCAGGGAACCAGGCTTTGATGCGAGATCCATTATCGTTCAGGGTTTGGTCGACCGGAACAGAGCTCACCGAGAAGGTCATGATAGAGATGTGCCCACCAGCAGCAGAGTTCATGTTTCAGGACCAGAGTGTTTTAGCAGAGCCATCAGGGTCACGGTGATCCCTCCCAACTTCAGGTTGGCGACTGGAGTTAGTAAGTTCACTGGTGAGTCCAAGCCCGATACTTGGCTTGAGGACTACCAAGTGGCTGTTCAGATTGGCAGCGGCAATGATGAGGTGGCCATGAAACATCTACCTCTTATGTTGGAGGGCTCAGCCAGAGCATGGCTGAATCAGTTGGCACCAAGCTGCATTTACACTTGGGAAGATCTTGCCCGAGTGTTTGTCAGGACATTTGAAGGAACTTGCAAGCGACCAGCAGGTTTGACAGAGCTGCAGGTTTGCGTGCAAAAGTCGAATGAGTCCCTGAGGGATTACATCCAGAGGTGGATCACATTGCATCACACAGTGGAGAATGTATCTGATCACCAAGCATTCTGTGCCTTCAAGGAAGGCGTTAAGAACAGGGAGTTAATTTGAAGTTCGATCGGACCGGAGACATGACTCTGAGTCGAATGATGGAGATTGCCACCAAATATGCCAATGGTGAAGAAGAGGATCGACTCCGGAGTGGCAAGTACAAGCCGACTGCTCATGAAATCGGAGGAGGGAACTCTAGTCAGAAGTAGAAGCGGAAAGCCGAGCCAGCTGCTCCTGGAGAAGCCTTGGCCTTGACTCGGGGCAAGTTTAAAGGGAAGCCCAAAGGATCTTGGAACCCTAAGAAGGTGAAGGACAAGGAAGGAAACGACGTGATGGATTTGCCATTCCACATCCACACAAAGAAAGACGAGGAGGGTAACTTCATTTACCCGAGACATACCACTCGCCAGTGCCGACTCTTAATCCAGCAGTTTCAGGGGAAACAGCCCAAGGATAAGGAAAAGGAGTTGGACAAGGTTGAGGACAAAGAGGACATTGATGGAGGATACCCCCATGTCAATTCCACCCTGATGATTTTTGCTGATGTTGAGAGCAAAAGTCGATTGAAAGTTATCAACCGTGAGGTGAATATGGTTGCTCCGGTGACACCCAGTTATCTGAAATGGTCCTAGACCACCATCACGTTTGACCAGTCTGATCATCCGACACACATAGCCACCCATGGGAGGCAAGCTTTGGTGGTCGACCCAGTCGTCGAAGGCACTCGACTGACTAAGGTTCTGATGGATGGTGGCAGTGGCTTGAATATATTGTATGCGGAGACGCTGAAGGGAATGGGCATTTCGATGTCCAGACTCAGTTCCAGCAACATGAGTTTCCATGGAGTCATTCCTAGGAAGAAGGCTGGGTCACTCGGCCAAATTGCTCTTGATGTGGTTTTCGGTGATTCAAACCATTTCCGCAAGGAAAAGCTGACATTTGAGGTTGTGGATTTCCAGAGTGCCTATCACGCTATTTTGGGCAGGCCAGCTTACGCACGTTTTATGGCTCGACCATGTTACGTGTACCTCAAATTGAAGATGCCTGGCCCCAAAGGTGTGTTCACTGTTATTGGTAATCGCAAGAAGGCGAAGAGTGCTTTCAGAAAGGTTCAAAGATTGCCGATGCTCAGATGGTAGCAGAAGAGTGGCAGGATCACCAGAAAAATGCAGACCCGAGTGATATGTTGCGAGCTAAGAAGCCTGCTACAGAGTCGGCATTTCAATCGTCCGGTGAGACAAAGGCAGTTCACATCCACCCGACCGACCCCAGCGCTGCTCCGAATCATATCTCCACAACACTCGACTCTAAATAGGAAGAAGCGCTCATCCAGTTCCTTCGTGAGAACTGGGACATCTTCGCATGGAAGCCTGCTGACATGCCGGGTGTTCACAGGGGGCTGGCTGAGCATCCTCTACGAGTCGACTCAAAAGTGAAACCTGTCAAAGAACATCTTCAACGGTCTTCCGTCCAGGAGAGAAAGGCCATTGGCGAGGAGGTGGCTCGGCTCCTGGCAGCAAAGTTTATCCGAGAAATTTACCACTCTGAGTGGCTCGCCAATGTTGTCATGGTCCCCAAGAAGGACAAGTCACTTCGCATGTGCATTAATTTCAAACATATCAACCGGGCCTGCCCAAAAGATCATTTTCCTCTCCTCTGCATCGACCAAATAGTCGACTCAACCGCGGGATGTGAGCGCCTGTCTTTTTTAGACGCTTATTCCGGTTACCATCAGATCCGTCTGTATGGACCCGACGAAATCAAAATAGCTTTCATCACTCCATTCGGGTGCTTCTGCTATGTCACCATGCCATTCGGCCTCAAGAATGCCGGAGCCACGTTCATGAGGATGATTCAGAAGTGTTTACTCACTCAAATTAGTCGGAACGTGGAAGCATACATGGATGATATTGTGGTCAAATCACGGAAGGGTTCCAACATGTTGACTGACCTTGCTGAAACATTTTCCAATCTCAGCAGGTATGATATCAAGCTTAATCCATCAAAGTGCACATTCGGAGTTCCTGGCGGAAAGTTACTCGGTTTTCTCGTTTCCGAACGAGGAATCGACGCCAACCCAGAAAAAGTTGGCACTATACTCCGAATGAAACGCCCCGTGCGTGTGCACGATGTCCAGAAACTTACTGGATGCTTGGTCGCGTTAAGTCGATTCATCTCTTGCCTTGGTGAAAAGGCATTGCCTCTTTACCGACTGATGAAGAAGTCAGACAAGTTCGAGTGGACTCCAGAAGCTGATGCAGCGTTCGCAGAGCTAAAAGCCCTGCTCTCCACCCAGCCGGTGCTTGCTGCTCCAATCAGCAAAGAGCCTTTGTTGCTTTACATTGCAGCCATAGGACAAGTCGTCAGCACAGTACTTACGGTTGAGCGGGAAGAAGAAGGGAAAGCCTTCAAAGTTCAGCGCCCAGTATATTATCTTTCTGAAGTGTTGACCCCATCGAAGCAAAGATACCCTCATTATCAGAAGCTTGTATATGGGATTTACATGACCACGAAGAAGGTTGCTCATTATTTCTCTGATCATTCCATTACAGTCATCAGCGACGCCCCATTGTCAGAGATTCTGCACAACAGAGATGCAACTGGTCGAGTGGCAAAATGGGCGATTGAACTCCTTCCCCTTGATATCAAGTTTGAGGCAAAGAAAGCCGTTAAGTCCCAAGCAGTAGCAGATTTCATCGCCGAGTGGGTTGAACAGCAACTATCGACTCAAGTTCACTCGGAGCATTGGACCATGTTCTTTGACGGTTCTAAGATATTGAATGGTTCCGGTGCTAGGGTAGTTTTGGTTTCCCCCCGAGGAGATAAGCTCAGATATGTGCTCCAGATCCACTTTGATTCCTCCAACAATGAAGTAGAATATGAAGCACTTTTGTATGGGTTGCACATGGCCATTTCACTCGGCGTCCGTCGCCTTGTGGTTAATGGCGACTCAAATTTGGTGGTCAATCAGGTGATGAAGGAGTGGGACATCAAAAGCCCAACCATGACTGGTTACTGCAATGCAGTAAGAAAGCTGGAAAAGAAATTCGAGGGGTTAGAGCTTCATCATATACCCCGACTGAAGAACCAAGCAGCCGATGATTTAGCAAAGATAGGTTCCAAGAGAGAATCCATTCCAGTGGTGTGTTTTTGGAACATATCCACGCGCCGTCAGTTAAAGAGGACCCTTTCACCGAAGAAGCCTCGCAGCCAAAAAGTACCACGGATCCGACTGAAGTCGAGGTCCTAGCCGTGGTCGACCTGGTCATGTTAGTTTTGGTTATCACTCCTGACTGGACAGTGCCTTACATCGCATATATCCTAAGGAAAGAGCTCCCAGAGAATGAAGAAGAGGCTTGACAGATCGTCCGTCGATCCAAGGCCTTTACTGTCATGAAGGGACAGTTGTACAAAGAAAGCGCGACTGGAGCCAGTCAGAAATGCATAACGCAGGAAGAGGGTCGAATAATTCTCAATGACATCCACTCGGGGACTTGTGGCCATCATGCGTCCTCTCGGACTATTGTGGCTAAAGCATACCGAGCGGGATTTTACTGGCCAAGAGCAAATGAAATGGCAAAGGAGATAGTCGACAAGTGTGAAGGATGTCAATTTTACTCCAATATGTCTCACAAGCCCGCCTCAGCCTTGAAGACCATTCCACTCGTCTGGCCTTTTGCTGTATGGGGATTGGATATGGTTGGACCACTGAGAACAGGCAGAAGCGGCTTCACCCATGTGCTAGTGGCAGTCGACAAGTTCACTAAGTGGATTGAAGCTAAACCCATCAAGAATCTTGATGTCGGCACTGTTGTTAGCTTCATCAGGGAGTTGATATTCAGATATGGAGTTCCACATAGCATCATCACTGATAATGGGTCAAACTTCGATTCTGAGGAATTCAGAGCCTTTTGCACATCTCAGGGCACACGAGTCGACTATGCTTCAGTCACTCACCCCCAGTCGAATGGACAGGCAGAACGAGCAAATGGTTTAATTCTCAAAGGGCTGAAACCCCGACTGATGCGCGATCTCAAACACGCGGCTGGCGCATGAGTCAACGAACTTCCGTCAGTACTTTGGGGATTAAGGACCATACCTAATCGGTCTACTGGGAGAACTCCGTTCTTCTTGGTCTACGGAGCTGAAGCAGTCTTGCCGAGTGACCTGCTTCACAATGCACCCCGAGTCGAACTCTACATTGAAGATGAAGCAGAGCAAGCCCGACAGGACGCACTCGACCTTCTAGAAGAAGAAAGAGAGATGGAAATGATCCGATCAACCATTTATCAGCAGGACTTACGTTGCTTCCATGCCAGAAACGTGAAGAGTCGAGCCTTCCAAGAAGGAGATTTGGTTCTCCGAGTGGATCAGCAGAAGCCACACAAGCTTGCTCCTACTTGGGAAGGTCCCTTCATCGTTAGCAAAGTTCTCCACAATGGAGCGTACCGCCTTTACAATGTTGGTCACCAGATTGATGAACCCCGAGCTTGGAACACGGAGCTGCTCCGCCCCTTTTATACTTAAGTATTGACTCGGATGAGATGTAATAAAAGTACTTCTGTAGTTTATTTATCAAAGACAAGAGTGTTATAATTGTCCCAGTGATTGTTGTTACTTTTGTTTACATGAGAAGTCCCCCAGTGGGGTGGCTTAGCTGCGAATCTGTTTCGCCTAAGTTTGTAAAAAAAATCCTTGCCGAGTGGTGAGCCAGTCTCCCACTTGGGGGCTTAGCTGCGAATCTGTTTCGCCTAAGTACTTTCAAATCCTACCGAGTGGTGAACCAGCCTCCCACTCGGGGGCTTAGCTGCATTCCAAGTACTCGCCTAAGTTTAAAAAATCCTACCGAGTGGTGAGCCAGCCTCCCACTCGGAGGCTTAGCTGCAGTCCAAGTACTCGCCTAAGTATCTGAAAATCCTACCGAGTGGAGAGCAAACCTCCCACTCGGGGGCTTAGATGCAGCCCAGTGCTCGCCTAAGTACTTAATACAATGTGCGCTCTGCAAGGAAGATGGGGTGCAGGTCGACTGCTACCTACTCCTTCCGAGCTACGCCACAAATACAGTGTGCGCTCCGCAAGGAAGACGAGGTGCAGGTCGACTGCTACTCCTTCCGAGCTACGCCACAAATACAATGTGCGTCCCACAAGGAGGGCGAGGTGCAGGCCGACTGTTACCTTCTCCTTTGGAGGTGTGCCACAAAAAATCCTACCAAGTGGAGAGCAAACCTCTCACTCGGGGGCTTAGCTGCAGCCCAGTGCTCACCTAAGTTTTTGAAAATCCTACCGAGTGGAGAACAAACCTCCCACTCGGGGGCTTAGCTGCAGTCCAAGTACTCGCCTAAGTTTAAAAAATCCTACCGAGTGGTGAGCCAGCCTCCCACTCGGAGGCTTAGCTGCAGTCCATGTACTCGCCTAAGTATCTGAAAATCCTACCGAGTGGAGAGCAAACCTCCTACTCGGGGGCTTAGCTGCAGCCCAGTGCTCACCTAAGTACTTAATACAATGTGTGCTCCGCAAGGAAGATGGGGTGCAGGTCGACTGCTACCTACTCCTTCCGAGCTACGCCACAAATACAATGTGCGCTCCGCAAGGAAGACGAGGTGCGGGTCGACTGCTACTCCTTCCGAGCTATGCCACAAATACAATGCGCGTCCCACAAGGAGGGCAAGGTGCAGGCCGACTGTTACCTTCTCCTTCAGAGGTGTGCCACAAAAAATCCAACCGGGTGGAGAGCAAACCTCTCACTCGGGGGCTTAGCTGCAGCCCAGTGCTCGCCTAAGTTTTTGAAAATCCTACCGAGTGGAGAACAAACCTCCCACTCGGAGGCTTAGCTGCAGCCCAGTGCTCGCCTAAGTTTTTGAAAATCCTACCGAGTGATGAGCCAGCCTCCCACTCGGAGGCTTAGCTGCAGTCCAAGTACTCGCCTAAGTAAACAAAATCCTACCGAGTGGTGAGCCAGCCTCCCACTCGGAGGGTTAGCTGCAGCCCAGTGCTCGCCCAAGTTTCTGAAAATCCTACCGAGTGGAGAGCAAACCTCCCACTCGGGGGCTTAGCTGCAGCCCAGTGCTCGCCTAAGTTTCTGAAAATCCTACCGAGTGGAGAGCAAACCTCCCACTCGGAGGCTTAGCTGCAGTCCAAGTACTCGCCTAAGTAAACAAAATCCTACCGAGTGGTGAGCCAGCCTCCCACTCGGAGGCTTAGCTGCAGCCCAGTGCTCCCCCAAGTTTCTGAAAATCCTACCGAGTGGAGAGCAAACCTCCCACTCGGGGCTTAGCTGCAGCCCAGTGCTCGCCTAAGTTTCTGAAAATCCTACCGAGTGGAGAGAAAACCTCCCACTCGGGGGCTTAGCTGCAGCCCAGCGCTCGCCTAAGTTTCTAAAAAATCCTACCGAGTGGAGAGCAAACCTCCCACTCGGGGGGCTTAGCTGCAGCCCAGCGCTCGCCTAAGTTTCTAAAAAATCCTGCCGAGTGGAGAGCAAGCATCCCACTCGGAGGCTTAGCTGCAGTCCAAGTACTCGCCTAAGTAAAAAAAATCCTACCGAGTGGTAAGGCAGCCTTCCGCTCGGGGGCTTAGCTGCAGCCCAGTGCTCGCCTAAGTTTTTATAAATCTTTCCGAGTGGAGAATAAGTTTCTCACTCGGAGGCTTGGTTGCAACCAAGCACTCGCCCAAACATGACGAGCACAAGTCGACTACAATTTGTGCTTCACTCCTACCTGCAAAAGAGCATTTCAGATGCTAACATATATTCCAACCCAAAGGAGATAGTTGTCCAAAAGAAGCAAACGTATTTCAACGGCAAATCAAGTTCGGATAACGTCCTACGGACCCGGAAGTGCTCAGGCATCAAGCTTGTTAAAGTTTGGCGGTTACAAAAATCACTCGGCATTCCGTGGCAAATTCAAATCATCAAGCATAATAGTTTTTTACCCCTCCTGCGGAGGGCTGGAAGGCGCAACGAACTCGTCCAGATCGATCCCATCTGCAATCCGAGTGGCGGCCGCCATGAAGGTCTCCATGAAAGAACGGAAGTCATGCTTCCTAGTATTGGCCACCTTGAGAGACACCAACTTGTCCTCTCTCGCTTCTTTGCAATGGACGCGGACCAAGGACAGAGCGACGTCAGCACCGCACCGGGCAGAAGACTTCTTCCACTCTTGAACTCGACTCGGAATCTCGTTCAGTCGAGTCATCAGCGACTCAAGGTCATTCTGAAGCGTTTCTTCTGGCCAGAGCGATGTGTCGATGCGTGATGTAGCGTCCTTCAGTCTTGCAAGGTAATCGACCACTGCAGCAATGCGGGACTCGAGGCAGAGCACGTTCATAGCAGTTTCATCCTTCACTGGAGAGTTGATGGGGTCCAAGCCAGTCTCCACTCGACTAGTCTCCTCTTCAAAGTTTTGGCAGAATTCTGTGGACATGATTCAAGGATAAGCTAACACCCTTACAGCAAGTTAGTAACTACCAATCGGAGATGAGAGGTTACCTTCGAGCATGAGGAACAACTTCTTGGTGAGTCCTCCCAGATAAAGCTCCAAGTCATTTTTCTTTCCTGCCAGTTCACCAGCTTTGTCATCTAGGACCATGTTGGCATTCCTCAGTCGAGTGACTTCTTGGTTGGCCACGTCAAGAGCGGCTTTCAGTCGAGTGTTATCTTCTTCGAGTTTGTTGACGGAAGCCAACTTCTCTTCTGCAAGCCTGGTCTTGTCTGCAGCCCTTTTCTGCGCCTCGGCAAGGTCGAGGTCCTTCTTCTTCAGAGCATCCTTCATTTTTTCTGCGAAAATCACAGTAAGATCAGATTCAGAGACAGGCAAGAAGCAAGGACAGTCGTCAAGATTCTCACCAAACATACCTTTTGCCTCCTCCTTCGCCTTCGTGAAGTTCTCTTGAACAAGCTTTTGATCAAGCTCAAGCTGGATATACTTGTTCTCCAGCTCGGTGTAACGAGAAACAAGGTCACAAGATTTCTGCGAAAGTTCAATCGACAGACATCAATGACAGATCACTTCCGAGTGACTAAAAGGAAAAATCGTACTATTTCTAAGACTACACGTGAATCTAAAACATTCAACTGTAGTCTCGGGGACCACACCCAGTGGGTGCACTCAGCGTGCCCCCACTAGTTCTATCAGCCAGACTCAAAGTCGATCAGTCGATCGGAAGCAGTTAACTGTCAGCAGTAATAAAAAAAAATCAGACCATAGCCGATTGCCAGCAATCGACCACGGTCTCAGGGACTACACCCAGTGGGTGCACTCAGCGTGCCCCCACCAGTTTCATTGATTCCACTCGACCATGGTCGAGTGGAACAAGCAAAGTGAGAAATCTCAAGATACAAAAACTATAGTCGACTGCCAGCAGTCCACTGTAGAATCCACACACCCAGTGGGTGCATGACAAAAATCAAGATTTCCAGTCGGTGTTCAATTACCTGGACATTGCTCTGGAGAGCTGAGCTCGCATCATAAGCTGCTTGGCTGGCAGTTTGGATCGCCTTCACCTACTCCATCATAATCCCGGCCTGGCGTATAGCTTCCTTGGCAGCGCTTGCTTGGTCCTCCGGGACGTGGTAGGTGGAGAAGAGGGAAGGCGGGTCAGCACTCGACGACGAGGGGCGGGCAACCGTCAATGGCTCCGCAAAGGACACGGTAGCCCGAGCGACGTTGCTCCCCTCGGGAATCTATGGTCCATGTGCTGACGTAACCTGCGCAGCCTTGCCAACAGTCGCCTTTCTGCTCCTACTCTGCCTCAGCGGCGCTTCGTCGTCATCGTCAGGAAGATTGATGACAACGTTAGGTGGAGCTGTAGAAGAAGTTCAAAATCAAAAATGGAGATTCAATCGACCAAAAGCGAAACCGCACAAATCATACCAGGTTGAGAAGTCGCAGCATCTACCATTTCTTGATCCTCATGCCTGGCTGAAGTCTCGGAAGTAGCAGCGCTGCGATTTGCAAAATATCAGTCGGTCAGCAATTGAGGCGACCGGGAGTGGAAAACATGAGTTACGATCATTACCCAGAGACAGTCGGAATCTCCATCTTCATCTTCGGTAGGGCCTTCGCCGGTTTTGACGGGGCCGCTCGGGGTTGCTTCGACGCCTTTTCAGTCGCCGCCGGTGAAGTTGTCCGAGGACGTTTAGTCGACTGCCCAGCAGGCGCGACTCCCTTGCCACGATCAGCCGTAGGGTCGTGGGTGAGTTTGGACCTCCTTTCGGAACGAGGAGGCGCAACTTCCTCCTCCTCTTCCTCCTCCTCTTCCTCCTCGTCAAAACCTGTGTCTTCCTCACCCTCATCGGCGTCCGACTCCCACTCCTCTTGGCTTTCGCCTCCGCTTCCTTCCTCCTCTTCGGCCTGCGCCTGCGCCCCGTTAGGCATCGAGTACAACTCAGTGGTCTCCTGAAAGACAGCAAGCAAGACAAAGGTCAATCGACCGATTTACGACGAAACAGAATGGACGGAACAATTGGAGGAAAATTGTCACACCTTGTCCACCTCATAAGATTGGTCGAGTGGAACGATCCTCCTAGCTCCCCGAGGGTTGTCCTTATTCCCAGTAATGGCAGTCATCCACCTCTCCAATGTAGCATCGTCGACCTCCTCTGGGTGGACCCGACTGGTGTCTTCAGTACTAGAATATAGCCACATCGGGTGGCCCCGGTACTGGAGTGGTTGTATGCGCCGCCAAAGGAAAACCTCCAGAAGGTCCATGCCGGTCACGCCGTCACGAATCAACTGAACTACCCGCTCCATCAACATTTTCACCTGAGCCTTCTCCTCCGGAACTACTTTCAGGGAGGAGGGCTTGCTCACTCGACTCATAGAAAAGGGAGGGAGCCCGGTCGACTGCCCTCGCGTCGACCGGTCTTGGCAGTAGAACCAAGTCGACTGCCACCCTCTGACCGACTCGGGAAGGCTCATAGCAGGGAAAGCGCTCTTACTCCTCATCTGGACCCCGAGACCCCCACACATCTGGATCACCTGGGTTCTCTCGTCATTGGGGCTGGCCTTTTTCACCGTCTGGGAACGACAGGTGAATATATGTTTGAAGAGGCCCCAGTGCGGCCGGCAACCCAAGAAATTCTTACACAGAGACACAAAGGCAGAGAGATAGGCGATGGAATTTGGAGTGAAATGGTGAAGCTGAGCTCCGAAGAAATTCAGAAATCCTCGGAAGAAAAGATGCGGCGGCAAAGAAAACCATCGATCTACATGAGTCGCCAAGAGGATGCACTCACCCTCCTAAGGTTGCGGTTGACACTCCGTCCCCGGAAGCCTCGCTGCTCCGTGCTCGATCAGCCCCTCATTGGCTAGGTCATCGAGGTCCTTCTGGGTGATGGTCGAGCGGATCCAATCTCCTTGGATCCAACCCTGCGGCAGGCGAGACCGCGATGAAGATCCACCCCGACTGGACGCTCTTCCCTTCGCTTGCACCATCACCTTCTTCGCCCGCTCCAAAGCCGCCGTCTTCTCCTTCACCATTGTCGCCGACAAAGCTGGAACGGGGCTGCGGCGCTGGGCAGTTGACGAGCGTAGGAGATGAATCTGGAGACGAAGGAGGAGAGAATGAGGAAGCACTCTTCGGAAAACCTCCGCCTAGTTCCTTATATGGGGTCACCTCTGAGTGGCTGACAGGTAGGCCCAGGCAATCCTGTCAAATCCCGAAACAGTCGCGCGCGCGATACGTGGCGAAAAAGGAAGCACGAAGATCGAGGCGTCCCTGCCTTATCCCGTCCGAGTACCGCGGCGTTCTCCGCTTCGCGCGCTTCCCAAAATTCGGATCCCACCAAATCCGCTAACCAACAGGGCAACTTGTCAGACGGAAGATCTCCTGCGATCCGTCGCTCGGAAATCTCCAAGTTCATAAAGTTCACTCGACAGATATAAAGAATGGATCAAGGCGACTGAAGAAAGTTGACGCCCTCAATTAAAAGTCATTGATCCTGAGAGAAAACGCCTTTACAGTACCAGAAAGCAAGTCGGAAAGATTGCCAACTCCGTCCCCACTCAAACCTCGATCCATTCGGGGGCTACTGATGAAGCCATGTACCTAGGGTAGGGTTACGGACCTGTCCAAGGTACCCTCCCCAAGGACATCTCTTAGAAGAAGCCGTCTTTCAGTCGACCAAGAGGAACTCCACTCGACGGACTAGAAGACACTCGACGAACCTGAAGACACTCGACCATGAAGACTCACTCGACCATCAGGAATTCAGGATTTATTCTGTGTCCAAACGGTCTGTAATTAAGTAGTCTTAATGGTCATGATGACATTTTATGTAGGGCGTTACTAGTAACGCCAGGCCTTAATGTACTTTAACCCTCTGCTACGTGGGTTGGCTGGGGTCCTGGCGTCCTCTATATAAGCCACCCCCCCTCCACTGGTAGAAGGGTTCGCACCCCTGTAACTCATATACACATAAATCAGTCGACCGCCTCCGGGCTCCGAGACGTAGGGCTATTACTTCCTCCGAGAAGGGCCTGAACTCGTAAAACACTCGTGTGTACAATAACTCCATAGCTAGGATCTTGCCTCTCCATACCTACCCCCCATTCTACTGTCAGACTTAGAACCACGACACCGACCGCGGCGCCGCCGACACTGGGATCCTCTCCTGGATCCAGATGCCAGTCGTGCGGCAGGGTCACGTCGGGGTATGGCAGAGGCACGCGGTGGCGCCAGTGCCACTCCGCCTGGTGCATGGGCATGTTCACCCGCTGCCTCTGCCGGCGAGCCGGTGCAGGCGGAGGCGGGGTGAACTCCGCGGGAAAGGGGACGGCGGGGGCCTTGCCCTTCGACTTGCTGCTGCTGCCGGCGCCAGAGAAGAGCCTCATTTGAACGGCTGGGGTGGCTAGGGTTGGCTAGGGTTTGCTTGCCGGCGACGGGGGAGCGAGTGTGGCCTAGATGTGGACAGGAACTGGATGAGGACGGCCCCGCCACACGGTCAGCTTAAAAAAGGACGACCGCCGTCACTGACGCGTGGGCTCGGGGTCATAAATTAAGCTGACTAGCGAGGTAGCGGGTAGTTGGACAACCGTCAGGTGGGGCCGCGGCGAACATCGAGAAGGCGCGCGTGGCGTCCGTTCCGCGTCCGCGCCGACGCATTTGGGGCGCAAATTTGAGTCGCAAATGCGTCGGTGTGGACGCGTTTTGGGTTTGGGTCGCCGCGTTGGGCCTCCTCTTTTATCCGCGCGGATCCAAACGGACAGCGGCGGACGAAATGGATCGTTCCGTCGGAGTTGCTCTAAATATCGCCTCTCTTTTTTCGGGAAGCTTAAACATCACTTTTCCAATACGGTCATCAGTCCATGGCTCCATGCTAGCATGCAAGGCAT
Organism: Triticum dicoccoides; assembly: GCF_002162155.2. NCBI lineage: Eukaryota > Viridiplantae > Streptophyta > Magnoliopsida > Poales > Poaceae > Triticum > Triticum dicoccoides. Next base: position 591,303,213 of record NC_041387.1, on the reverse strand, counting down.
GTTAAATTTCGTTAAGGCAAGGCATCTCTGTGTATCATAGATTTGAAAATGTTGTTTTCACGAATTTTTTACGTAGTTTTCTCCAACCCTAAGTTTTCACCGGATATTCCTCAAAAAAAAGTTTGCGCCGGATACTTCCTCGAAAAAAGCTGAGCAGTTTCACCCAAGGTTTGTGTGATGACCGTGCTCGCAAGTTGGCAAGCTTCATGCATGCGTTCCTGCCCCTAGAGACTTTTGAATAACTTGTGTTCCTCGGCAACCATTGATGGAGAAGAAGAAAACGACATCATCATCTTCCGCAGTTAATTGCAAGTCGACTAGTGAGTCAGTTAGTCTGGCGTGCGCCCTTATCCTTTGTGTTCTATCTCACTGTATCTCTCTGAATTATGATTAATGTCGTCCAGGAAAAAGATACTGGTACTACTCAATTGATCTGTACACACTTACTTGGCTGGCGGCGGCCGCGTCTCGTCGGCGCGAGCAAGCCGGGGCGGCGGCCCGGGCATGGTGGCAGCGTTGCTCCCCCCCTTCCTCGGCTGGATGGTGTGCGGGGCGGCGCTGAGGCCGGCCGTCGTCGATCTGGCGCCCGGCGCCCAGATCTGTCGGTGGAGGCGCTCTGGCGTGCTGCGACGGCGACGCTCCGGCGGGCTGTGGCTGTTTGGCGCGCTGGGTGCCTGGGGTCCCCTCCCTCGGCCGGGAGAGCTGCGGTGATGGCGGCGAGCCGCAGCTTTTGGATGGCGGCGCGGCGGCGCCGCGACGGTGGAGGTTTCTTCTGTTGGTGAGCTGCGGCGGTGGCGGTGAGCCGCAGTTTTTGTGCGGCGACGCAGTGGCGCTGTGATGGTGGTTGTGGAGATCGGTCTCTAGCCACCGGAGTGGTGTACTCTTCTACTGCTCTGGCCGTGTGTGCAATGGAGCAACAGTTTGGGCTGGAGGTGGCCGGGGGTGCGCAGATCTGGCACGGCGTTTTGCTGCAGCGTGTTGAGGGCTGGTGGTTGGCAACGATGCACTCTGCGCAGCTTGCTGTGTTCCTATGTCATTGGCTTCCTCGTGAGGCTCGGCAGTGGAGTAGATTCTTCGGGCGAAAGTCTTGCACCTTCTCCGGTCGGTGCCGATGTTGGCGATGTTCTTGAGCATTGCATTCCTTCCTGAAGGCACATCGCGGAGCTACGTCCATCTACTGCCGCAACTGTCTGGTGTTTTCGGGTGAAAACCCAAGCTCCATTGGAGCGGGCGGTGGCGGCAATTATGTCGTTACCTTCTTGGAAGCAATGACCTTTGTGGAGTGGTGGTCTCATGGCAGTGGTGCAGAGCTGCGTCGCCGTCGGGGTGATGGAGGCCGGGGCGACGGCTCTGGACGGTGGATGTACGCCGAGGCGGCGGCCTCGAATAGCGATGCAACGGTGCCTCTATGGGGTAGAGTCGCGGTTGTGCATTGTTTTGGTGGCGGCTTGGTGCTGCGTGGGTAGCGAGGTCGTCGGCCTAGTCGATGCGCCCTAGAGGGGGTGGTCTGACTTTACGTCGGGGCGGCGGCCCCGGATGTGGTGCGACGTTCGTGGTCTGCGAGCGGTTGCCCTGAGCAGCGTGGGCTGCGGGCAGCCGGGTTGCGCGGCGTTGCTGCTCGAGGGGAGTGGTGGTATGTCGGGGCGGCGGCCCCGGAAGGCGGTGCCGGTTGATTGCGCTGGGCGCGAGGGAGCGGTGGATGTCGGGGCGGCGGCCCCGAGAGAATCAATGTGGCGGCCAGACTTCTGTGGCAACGATGATGGTGGGAGCGATGTCGGCGACGCGGCAATGGTTGCGATAGTCGGCTCTTCTCCGACGTGTCCACGGTATTGCCTCGGTTTGTTTGTTGCTGTGGAGTCAAAGCTGCGGCGGCGGGGCCCTGTGGTGTACGATGACTGGCTGCAGGTGGCCCTTTCGGCGATCTTCCGTGACGCCAGCCGTGCCTGATTTCGTTCTTCTGAGTTCTCCGTCAGAGTCGGAGTTGCGTTGTCTGGCCGCAGGTCGGCATGTTGTCGATAAGGGTGGACTTTGCCCTGTGTGTTTCGGTCTATGGGAATGGGCTTGGCCTTTGTTGTTCCGGTTTTTGCCCGGTTTTCCGTAATTAACTGGGCAATTCTCTTCTGCTTATTTAATAGATGAGGCAATCTTTGCCTCCGTTTCGAAAAAAAATTTGATTGAGAGCAGCACACCAGCCGGTCTACGTACGCGACGAGAGATAGGCTCAGCTAGGGTTTGGTGAGTAGGAGTAGACGTGAAAATGCAGTCGGTTGGCCAATTGGCCCGCTGTTCCAACTCTACTAACTGGTTCATGCACATGGACTGCACTGCATTGCAGTTTCACCTAACCCTAGCTATAGGTACTCAAAGATCAAATACGGTATTTTTCAGACATGACAATATTCAGCAATGATGTATTCCATCCGTTCCTAAATATAAGTCTTTGTAGAGATTTCACTATGAATCATATACGTATGTATATAAATGCATTTTAGGGTGAGATTCATTTATTTTGCTCAGTATGTGGTCTATAGTGAAAAACTTTTCAAAGACTTATATTTAGGAACGGAGGGAGTAGTAGAGTACTGTGGATGGAAGAGACTGGCGACTTAACCCATTTGGACCCTAATCAGTCGCCACGCCCTCCAAATACTCATGATCTACTCGGTGCCACGACAATAGCTGCTGCCCGCCGCGACTTCACAACGACGTTGCTATCGGTCCTTCGCGCCTTAGATTCTGCAGATGAGAACAATGGAGGGCGTCAGGTAATTGACGTCTTGCCTGGCTTCTAGGGCATGTCGCGCACACACATATCTACGTCCCGAAACAGGAAGGAGCGGGCGGAGATTGATCGTAGAAGAAGCGACGAGCACGTCTCGATCAAGATGGACAGGGGGGAAGGGCGGCTGTGACCTCTGCCGGGAAGTTCACCCGTTCACTCCGAAGATGGTTCCAATTCCAACCACAGCAAAATACTTCAGAGTGACTTTATCTTCAGACTTGACCAGCTTGATTGATAATTTGACGGGTACCGCGAATATATGCCGACGAAAATAGTGTAGTATTTACTTTCCGTCGACCAGATTAATTATATTCTTACCTTCAGCTCTAGAACGAATCACATTCATTATTCATGATTCATCTCCTTCCAGATCGTGGCATCTTTTTCCTCCTCTTTTGTCGAGGAGAAGAAAGGTGCCATTCTAGGTTTTATTTTCCATTCCATTATTCAAGCTTGAAAGCAATGCTGATCTTATAGAATTCAGACCATCCGGTTTAATTGAAAGCCATATAACCTAACCTCATCAAAAAGTTCAAAACACGCCGATTTCACGCATGTATTTGGTCCACAATCAACGAAGCGTGTGCTTCCTCAAATCATCGGTTGAAATGGCTCTCTGGGGCCAGCCTAGCGTGTCAACGGAATGAACCACGCTGTCTCGAGAATTCCTCGTAGAATTCAGTAGTCGTACCGTCTTTTCAGGTTTCCCTGTCAAAAAACTATTATGGTTCAGGGATGGCCGCTACTTTCAAATTTCAATCACTATATTCGCTTCGCGTCTCCATCATCCGACCTGATTAGTAGTCTACTAGGCGTCCATGTCAGGGAGTAGGTGAAGAATTGAACACCTCACACGAAACCAATCACATTAAATTTTGAAATCTCTGGAAGTATAATGTTTTTGAAAGACATGGTATGTGTACATCAGTGAGAGAAATAATGTCAGATTGTGCATGACCTGGGATCAGGACAGATGACCTCCGAGTTACAGGAATGCAAAGCCTTGACGGATCGGTCCTTAGCTAGAACTAGCGAAAGCGACGGGCTCCTTAGCTTACTCTGACCCTGACTGGACCCCTAATTTGTGTGGCTGATGCTTCGGGGAGTACTTGTGTCAGCTTCAGAAGCTGGATCTGTAGTTGGAGAAAATCAGCTCTCTTGTTCCATAACCGATTGAGTGAATCCAATGACAAGATATGTTTATAAGAAATTACATATCGAATAGTACTAGCTTCATATAGAACTAAAATCTTAATGACTATAATTACCTAAGTTTTAGAATGTATGTTTAAGACTTGGTTGAGTTCAGCGCAGCCACATGAACTGTATTCGTGTGTTTATTTTCTATATCTCGTGTGACGTAGATCATGTACAACTTTTGCTTTCTCATTTATCGTCGATGGATCGGATCATGCAACCAGCTATTCAACTTGTCCAGGTAGCAAGTTTCTTGCCGCTTCAGAAAACCTTACTTATCAGATTTAACAGCGGATTGGGTTCAGACATGCTACGATGATGTGCTAGTAAAATGACAGAAACCAAACGACAGAGATCTCGACGGAGCTCTTGACTCAGGAAGCTCGAAGGAAATAGTGCCAGCAGCATACTGTTAGATTGACCATTCCTTTGTTTAGATTTGAATTGCTTTCACCGGCGAAGGTTGAGCCGATCACGTCTATACCGCCTTTCTGGCGGTTCATCCATGATCCATCCATACCGACGGCCCCGTCGAGGTGAAAAGCTTGGCTCTCGGCCTCTCGTTTGCCCGCCGGTGCGAACAATCTCTGCCTTTGCCGATGCTCCCCGGGAGACTGACTTGAAAAACGCTCAGGCAGGGGAAATTAAAGAGGCACAAACGCTTTGCTTTCTGACGAACTGTTCCAGCAGTTGAACTTCTTCAGAGACCGCGGGATTATGGTACGGAGTATTGTTTTTCCTCAACCAACTACCGCGGATCAACTCGATCACGTCACGAGGTGGACGTACGCAACCTACCGATGCCGCGACGACATGGCTAAGCGGCAGCCACGAAACAATAATCAATATGGATTGTCAACGGAGGATCGCGTACGCGAAGAAGACGAAGACGAGGACGAGATAACCTGCCCGGATTCCTCCGCTTTCCCGCGGTGTCCCCGAAAGGAGAGTAGAAAGGTGGTGGCGGGGGGAGGTCGGTCCCTCTCTGGAAAAAGCCAGCGGGGGGATTTCTGCGGCGATTTGCCTCGTGTTCGACTGTTCGTGTTCTTACGAGGTGCGGCTGCCGTCGATAGATCCCTTGTTTTTCCAACGCCGTGCGTACGCGGGCAAAGACGGCCGGAAACTTGCACGCCCTACGTCCAGAAATCTTTTCAAATTTTGATGGAAAAAACATCACGACGCGTCCTTTGAGTACGTCGGTGTGACATGCTTGTTGTGTCATTCGGTATTACGTGCTGCACAACTCTGCATCTAATGTATTCTCTTTTTTTTTTGTAGAATCACATCTAATGTATTCTATAGGATTTACTTGTACCTTTTATTTTTAAGATCTCATGTGTAAGGGTTTTTAGGTATATAGTTGTAGTTATGTATTTTTGCCATGGAGTGAACTGCACTGTAGGTCCTGGAACTATTTCAGGAGTGTCACGTCGGTCCTGGAACTATGAAAATTGTCATCCAGGTTCTCGAAGTGCAGTAAGCGTGTCATCCAAGTCCAAAATCTGCCTGACCCCATCTAACTGGCTAGCTGGCGCTGTTGACCGTGACAGGGTGCCCGCAGGGTAACAGACGTGGTGAACAGTGCATCAGGGCCCGTTTTCCTACTGGATAGACAGTGTGCCAGTGAACAGTAAAAATAGAAAGTAACTAACAAAATAAAAAAATGAAATTCTTTGGCATCGAAGACACCCTGCTGTGTGAACAGTAAAAATGTTCATGACTTTAAGAAAATGTTCATTAATTTTAGAAAATGTTCGCAAATATGGCCAAAATGTTCGCGGCTTTAAAAAATATTGACAAACATTAAATTTGAAAATATGTTCCCAAACCACAAATATTGTTCGCGGATATGCAAAAAGAATCACGAATTTAAAAAATGTTCGCGGACGATGAATTTGGAAAAGTTGTTGGCGACTTTAAAAAATGTTCGCAAACGATTAATTCTAAAAAATATTCGTGACTTAAAGAAATGTTCGTGAACAATAAATTTTAAAAGAAAATAAAATATGTTCACAAACCACAAATATTGTTCGCAGATATGGAAAAAATGATCGTGACTTTAAGAAAAGGTTCGCGAACAATGAATTTGGAAAAAAAATCATGACTTTAAAAACAAGTTCGTGAACGATGAATTTGGAATAATGTTCGCGACTTTCAAAAAATGTTCGCGAACCATTAATTTAGAAAGAAAAGAAAATATCTTCGCGAACCACAAATATTGTTCACGGATGTGGACAAAATGTTCGCGACTTTAAGAAAATGTTCGCGGACACTGAATTTGAAAAAATGTCCGCGACTTTAAAAACATGTTCGTGAATGATGAATTTGAAAAAAAAAAATCGCGACTGCTAAATTTAAAAGAAAAGAAAATACGTTTGCGAAGCACAAATATTGTACGCAGATATGGAAAAAATGTTCACGACTTTGTGGTTCACGTCTTATTTTTTTAATTTATTGCTCGCAAACATTTTTCTAAAGTCACAAACATTTCTTCCAAATTCATCGTTCACGAAAAAAAAACTAAAGTCACGATCATTTTTTCCATATGCGCGAAGAATTTTTGTGGTTCGTGAACATACTTTCAAATTTATTGTTTGTGAACATTTTTAAAAGTCGCGAAGATTTTTTTATCGTCATGAACATTTTTACTACTCATGCACCAGGGTATCTTCAATGCCAAAGAATTTCATTTTTTATTTACTCTTCACATGTGCACTGTTCACCACGTACGGAAAACAGACGTCAGTGCACTGTTCACCACGTCCGTTACCCTGTGGGGCCCCTGTCCAACGTGTCACGATCAACGGCGCCAGCTGGCTAGTCAGGTGGGGTCAGGCAGAATTTGGACCTGGATGACACACTTACTGCACTTCGAGGACCTAAATGATGATTTTCATAGTTCGAGGACCTACGTGATACCTCTGAAATAGTTCCAAGACCTACAATGCACTTCACTCTTTGCCACGTGAACATGACTATTAGTTGGGTAATTTGGGCTTCATTTCATTAAAAGTACACTACAAATTCATATTGAGGATAAAATATGGATTCATTATTACCCCAAGAACAAATTCGGTAGAAAAGAAACAACTTAACAAATGCATCAATGTAGATGCTTAATTTTCTGTTGACAACAAAATAATATTGACTAAAATTACAATTTAACATCACCGAATAATTGATTTATGCTGATTCACATGAATTATGGAACAAAGATTAGATGATAGAAACTACTTCCTCCGTTTCTGAATATAAGCTTTTTTAGATATTTCAATACAGATGACATACATACATACATATATATATATAGAGAGAGAGATGTATTTTAGAGTGTAGATTCACTCATTTCGCTTCGTATGTAATTCATATTGAAATCTCTAAAGCTTATGTTTAGAATTGAAGGGAGTATAAATTACCTGTCCCGCCATTTTGCTTCGTACCTATATAGATATATTTTAGAGTGTATATTCACTCATTTTGCTTCGTACATAATTCATATTGGAATCTTTAAAAAAAATTATATTTAGAAATGAAGGGAGTATAAATTACCTGTCCAGCCAGGTTGTACAACGCATCTTGATTTGGTAGGAGACTTGGAATTGGAGAGAAGGGAGGCACACAGATGATTTGGGAGCAATAGTGGTGGGATCCGGCTTGCCTGCTCCCTTTCCATGCTCCCATCCGTGTTCCCATTTCATCCTACAGCTGTCATTTTCCCTTTTTCTTTTCTAATCTAATCATCTCCCCTCCTGATTTTCAGGGGATGGGGCCGGATCTTATTTTCTTCCAATTAAATCAAGCCATGTATGCGGGAGCACGGATGGGAGCATGGAAAGGAAGCTGGCAAGTCTCGTCCATAGTGGTGTTCTCCACAACGAGATGATCTGAGACTTGGAGTGGCAAGTGCTTAGCCGCCTTCGCGCAGTTTTTTGGGGGCCAATTGGATGAGATGCGATTTTTTTAACACAATCCAGATGCAAGCGCTCATACATACGCGCATACATTCGCCCCTACCCCTATGAGCACCTTCGAGAGACTGAGCCGGCAAATCATCTTGAGATTTACGAAGTCATCGTGGGCGCCTCGTCGTTGACGGGAACATATTCTCCCAATCAAAGCTCATCGCCGGAATCCTGAAATAAATTCAGAAATAGTGTGAGCACCAGGACTTGCGTGGTGTGGATACGAATGTCCCTCAATCTATCCAACCACAGGTTGATTTGCTTGGGTGAGATGAGATCAATGCGTTCGGGGCAGACAAGCTGGATGGTTGATTTTATGGAAAATCCTATCTGCCGCATTTTGCCGCAGATTGACACTTTCACATAAGTTAGCTACAAGGTCCAATTCTTATGGGCCAGTCCATTTGGTAGGTCCGTGAGCCACCACAAGAACCGGTTTGGGAAACCATCTGGGTGTCGTTCTTTTTCTTCTTCGCTTTTCCTTTTTCTTTTATTTTCTTCTCTTTGCTTTTCAAAAGCTGCCAGATTGAAATAAATGTTCATGAATTTACAAAAAAATATTAAAAAATTCAAAAAATATTAAAATCTACATTTCCAAAAATGGTTTGCAAATTTTAAAATTTATTTGTGTTTTGGAAAATTCCTCACACCTTAAAAATGTTCGGAAAAAAATGTTCATGTTTTTAAAAATTGTTTCAAATTTCAGAAAATGATCCTATTTCCAAAAACAAATCACAAAATCGAAAAGACCATGTTTCAAATACTGTTTGGAATTCACAAAAGTTCCCTTTCCCAAAGTTTATCAAATGATTCAAGAGAATGCTCAGATTTTACAAAATGCTCTTGCTCTTCAAAAATTGTCAGATCTTTTAATAATTGTTCATGTTTCCAATCTTGTTTTGAAAATTTCTTAAAATGTCTGCATTTTTTAGGAAAAAATCATGTTTTCCAAAAAATGCTCAGCATTTTAGAAAATGTTTGGTTTCCAGAAACTGTTTGATAATTGGAAAAATATTTTTCATTTCTTGTTCATGTATAAAAAAAATATTAAAAATTTTGAAAAATGTTTACATTGGAAAAACTTCCAAAAAATAGTTTTAGAAAAAACCAACCAAAAGTCCGTCAGCTACAATGTTTCCAGTTCGGTCCATTGCTTTTGACTACAGTATTCTGGTGCGTATACGAATGAAAACACTGAAAGATCGAGGATGTCGCCTAGAGGGGGGATAGGCGCTTTAAAATAATTACGGTTTAGGCTTGAACAAATGCGGAATAAACCTAGCGGTTAATTTGCCAAGCACAAAACCTACAACAACTAGGCTCACCTATGTGCACCAACAACTTATGCTAAGCAAGATAAGCAACTATGTGATAGCAAGATATATGACAAAGAACAATATGGCTATCACAAAGTAAAGTGCATAAGTAAAGGGGCTCGGGTAAGAGATAACCGAGGCACGCGGAGACGACGATGTATCCCGAAGTTCACACCCTTGCGGATGCTAATCTCCGTTTGGAGCGGTGTGGAGGCACAATGCTCCCCAAGAAGCCACTAGGGCCACCGTAATCTCCTCACGCCCTCGCACAATGCAAGATGCCGTGATTCCACTAAGGGACCCTTGAGGGCGGTCACCGAACCCGTACAAATGGCGACCCTTGGGGGCGGTCACCGAACCCGTACACTTTGGTAACCCTTGGGGGCGGTCAACGGTACCCGTCAAATTGCTCGGGGCGATCTCTACAACCTAATTGGAGACCCCGACGCTTGCACGGAGCTTTACACCACAATAATTGAGCTTCGAACACCACCAACCGTCTAGGGCGCCCAAGCACCCAAGAGGAACAAGCTCAAGGGCACCAAGCACCCAAGAGTAATAAGCTTCTCAACTTGTAACTTCCACGTATCACGTGGAGAACTCAAACCGATGCACCAAATGCAATGGCAAGGGCACACGGAGTGCCCAAGTCCTTCTCTCCCAAATCCCACCAAAGCAACTAATGCTAGGGAGGAAAATGAGAGGAAGAACGAAAGAAGAACACGAAGAACTCCAAGATTTAGATCCAAGGGGTTCCCCTCACTTAGAGGAGAAAGTGATTGGTGGAAACGTGGATCTAGATCTCCTCTCTCTTTTCCCTCAAAAACTAGCAAGAATCCATGAAGGGATTGAGAGTTAGCAAGCTCGGAGAAGGTCAACAATGGGGGAAGAACACGAGCTCAAGGGATAAGGTTCATTGGGGAAGAAGACCCCCTTTTATAGGAGGGGGAAAACCAACCATTACCCCCCTACCAGTCCCGCAGAGAGCGGTACTACCGCTAGGCCAGCGGTACTACCGCTTAACAGCCTAAGCGGTACTACCGCTCCTCCTTGCGGTACTACCGCTCTAGAGCGGTACTACCGCCACTCCTGCCGTGGCTGGTACCGAAAAGTCCGACACGAAAAACGAGCCCTCGAATCGAGGCGGCACTAGCACGAAACCGCAGCGGTACTACGGCTGGGGCTACAAGCGGTACTACCGTTGTGGAGCGGTACTGCCGCTTATAGCATCCAAGCGGTACTACCGCTCCGGCCTGCGGTACTACCGCTCAGGCAAGAGGAGGGAGAAAAACAGAAATGCCATAACTTCTTCATATGAGCTCCGAATTGAGCAAACTCAACGAGTAGCATCAAAACAGCGATTGGTTATAGTAAGAAGAGGCAGGGGAGGTATGCCTAACAAACAAAGGAGTGAAACCTCCAACAGAGAAGAACCGGCATACCCTCCAGCATCGAAAACATCATAGAAGATGCAAGTGAACTCCATTTTCGATGAACTCGAGCTTGTCATAAAAAAGACCAAGAGCTCCAAATCTCACAAGGAGAAGAACCAAACAAGAACCAATAAAGATGATGCAAGGATGCAATGGTTTGAGCTCTCTATGAACGATACGATCAACCAGCTCATCGAGAGCCCCCCTTGATAGTACGGCAATCGATCCTATAACCCGGTCTCCCACAACTACCGTGAGACCGGTAAAATAGAAAACCTATCAAGGGCAAACCTTTGTCTTGCACATGATCCACTTGAGCTAGATGATGACGATCGTGTCCTTCTCAAGATGGAGCACCTTTCTTTATTGTGTTGGGTCGATGGAGACTAGATGATTGCTCCCCCATACTCCACTATGGGTGAGCCACTCTTCGGCACATCTTCACAAGTCCATTGACACCACAATGGATGGCAAGCTTCAAGCACTTGATCTCTTCGTGATGCTCCACTTGAACTTGCACACAGCAATCTTGATGACGATCACCACTTGATGTCATCCTTTCCATGGGTTGTATGATATCTTCCTCTTGACGCAAGCCCATGGACACGTACCTAACCCCACATAGACTCTCACATAGAACATGAGTTAGTACACAAAGTGCAATGGATAATGCTTACCATACCATGGGATCACTTGATCCCTCTCGGTACATCCTTTACGCTTTGTGAGTTGATCAACCTGATTCACTCTTGACTTAGTCTTGATCAATCTTGAATCTTTCCAACTCTCTTCGTTTGGATGATGTCTTGAAGGTAAAGATGAATGATCACACAATCTTCTTCTTCAAGACATGCTTGCAATAAGCTCAACACTCACATGACCAATCTTTGGATAATTCCTTAATAGCACCTTGGTCAACCCATAAACTCCTTGAAACCAACACGTGGACTTCAAGAAATGCCTATGGAAAAATCCTTCAAATATAACTCAATGCAACCATTAGTCCATAGAGAATGTCATCAATTACCAAAACCACACATGGGGGCACCACATGTCCTTTCAATCTCCCCCATTTTGGTAATTGATGACAATCACTTTCAAGAGAGTTTATACAAGGAATTATGCATCACCATGCAATGCAACAACCAATAGTGCATGCGAATGAGATGCAAATGCTAAGGAACAAAATCAAAGCAAGAGGAGACAACTCTCTAAACTTCTCCACAATGCAAATGCTAAGGAACAAAACCAAAGAAAGAGGAGATAACTCTCTAAAATTCTCCACGAAACTCTCTGAAACTTCTTCCCCATTGGCATCGATTGCCAAAATGGGATAAAAGCTTAGAAGGCCAATATAAAATGTGTTCCTCCATAAATTGTGTATTTCTCAACAAGAGAGTGGAATGCAATACACATATCCAACGGTAAATACTTGGAGGAAGACAAACTATATTGAGGCCCAAAGATTGCAAAAGGAAGATATGCCACAAAGACATAACCAAAGAGAGAAACAAGCAATCAAGCAACCAAAAGATACCAATTGAAGCAAGCTATCAAAAGATACCAATTGAACCAACTAGGCCAATGATCCTACGAGCCACATGAATAAAGGATATTATGATAAGAGCGGAGCAGTGTTCTAAAGAAACTAGAGAAGCTCCCCATGATTTTTGCACATCTAAGAATTTTTGTATTTGAATACAAAGTGCACAAAATAGGATCATAGCTCCCCCAAAATCAATAGAAACTTACATCCAGTGCAAGTGAGCCTATAGGAAACAAAGCCTAGCGCTTGCAACAAGCACATGGTTGAGCAACATGTAAAAGAGGCAACTTAAGAATAGGCTCAACCAAAATGATGTGTGTGAGTCATGGCGAAGCACTTGAGAAGACTAAAATTAGGATGAGCATAAAGCATCAATATAGTCTTGAAAGAATGAGGCACACGGTGCAAGGCCTATCATTCCCACACACAACTGGCAAAAGGATTCACAAGCTTACTAATAAGCAAAAGAGAACCTATGCTTGTGACAACCCGTGGTGAAGATAGACGAGGGGAGGCTCATCAAGACGAGGGATACCAATTAAGATGGCAAAACCTCGTAAAGATAAGCAAGAGGAAAATAACCTTCACCACACAAGAGTGCATCAAGATGCAACGATAGAGGACACGCACTCAAGGCACAAGATTTCACGGAGCCACCAAAGAAATAACATAAGAAAGACAAGGTGGACGTGAAAGAAAGGATATCAACTAGAGATGTAATTTCTCTCAAGTGTATAAGGTTCTATGTAGACGATATCTACAACGAAGGATGTACACCCGAAATAGTTACAACACGAAGGAACAAGATATCCACAAGGAAGTCATAAATATACCAATAAGATATTTGCTTGAAAGCATAGCACTGATACATCTCCAGCGTATCTATAATTTTTGATTGCTCTATGCTACTTTATCTACTGTTTTAGGCAATATTGGGCTTTATTATCCACTTTTATATTATTTTTGGGACTAACCTATTAACCGGAGGCCCAACCCAAATTTGCTGTTTTGTGCCTATTTTAGTGTTTTGAGGAAAAGGAATATCAGACGGAGTCAAAACGGAACGAAATCAACTGGAGAAGTTATTTTTGAAAGGAAACCCACCTGATGGACTTGGACCCCACGTCAGAAGATACGGGAGGTGCTCACGAGGGTGGGGGGCGCGCCCTCCCCCCTGGGCGCGCCCCCTCCCTCGTGGGGCCCCCATAGCTCCACCGACGTTCTCCCTCCACCCATATATACCAATATACCCTAAAACTTCCAAAACAGAAAATAGATCGGAAGTTCCGCCGCCGCAAGCCTCTGTAGCCACCAAAAACCAATCGGGACCCTGTTCCGGCACCCTGCCGGAGGGGGATCCCATCACCGGAGGCCATCTTCATCATCCTGGCGCTATCCATGACGAGGAGGGAGTAGTTCACCCTCGGGGCTGAGGGTATGTACCAGTAGCTATGTGTTTGATCTCTCTCTCGTGTTCTCTCTCGTGTTCCTCTATGGCACGATCTTGATGTATCCCGATCTTTTCTATTGTAGTTGGATCTTATGATGTTTTCCCCCTCCACTCTCTTGTGATGAATTGAGTTTCCCCTTTGAAGTTATCTTATCGGATTGAGTCTTTTATGAACACTTGATGTATGTCTTGCTTGGGATAACCGTGGTGACAATGGGTTATTCTATTGATCCACTTGATGTATGTTTTGGTGATCAACTTGCGGGTTTCGTGACACTTGGGAACCTATGCATAGGGGTTGGCACACGTTCTTGACTCTCCGGTAGTAGCTTTGGGCACTCTTTGAAGTACTTTTATGTTGGTTGGATGAATCTGAGATTGTGTGACGCATATCGTATAATCGTGCCCACGGATACTTGAGGTGACAATGGAGTATCTAGGTGACATTAGGGTTTTGGTTGATTTGTGTCTTAAGGTGTTATTCTAGTATGAACTCTTTTTTAGATCGATCCGAAAGAATAGCTTTGTGGTGGTTTCGTACCCGACCATAATCTCTATGTTTATTCTCCGCTATTAGTGGCTTTGGAGTGACTCTTTGTTGCATGTCGAGGGCTTGTCATATGTTCTATCTATGTTATTATTGTTGAGAGAACTTACACTAGTGAAAGTATGAACCCTAGGCCTTGTTTCCGATCATTGCAATACCGTTTACGCTTACTTTTATCGCTCATTACCTTGCTGTTTTTATTATTTCAGATTACAAAAACCTATATCTACTATCTATTTTGCACTTGTATCTTCATCTCTTCGCCGAACTAGTGCACCTATACAATTTAACATTGTATTGGGTGTATTGGGGACACAAGAGACTCTTTGTTATTTGGTTGCAGGGTTGTTTGAGATATACCATCTTCATCCTACGCCTCCTACGGATTGATAAACCTTAGGTCATCCACTTGAGGGAAATTTGCTACTGTCCTACAAACCTGTGCACTTGCAGGCCCAACAACGTCTACAAGAAGAAGGTTGTGTAGTGGACATCAAGCACTTGGATAGATATGGTCTTATTGTATATAAATGAAGTCCACACACACATCCATCAAGGGCATCACAACTAGCAACAGAGATCATCGTTGGGATGCTTTGAGAAAGGAAACAGGTATCACAAGATATGAAATGAATATCATGCCAAGATACAACCTACACAAGGTTGAATGCAAGAGGGGAAAGCATGAATAGATACTTGTTACCGAGATATCATTGGAAGGATGTAGTATATAACAATTGAAGGTAGATAGTAGTTCATTGATCATCCTAGCTTGACTCCAATATGCACATGGTGACAACACCTTCCTTGTGAGTGAGCCGAGCATCCAATGCATCTCCAAATGTTCCTAGAAGAACAACACAAACTAAACGGTACCCAAACTCATCGGGACCAAATAGTTAGAAACACCAATACATAGGACAAACTCCACATAAATATGTGCATATAGATATGAAAATGAATTTCATGCACATCTCATCCAAATTGAGACTAGGTGGAGTTTCCCCTATATATTGAGTCAAAGAAAGAAAGCATGCCAAATGAAATACATGAAGTAAACATGCATGCTCAAGACTTCCAAAACCCGAAACCAAAAACAAAGAAATGCCAAGTGAAAAGGATACCAAATGGAGAAATCATCACTTGGAAGATATCATTAAAGATACATCAAGGAATGAGATATGCATTGATACACACTAAACTAAAGATGTCAAACTCCCAAAGAGAGGATGGTTCCAAACAAACCAGGCTCTCAACAAAGTTTCATGATGGCACAAAGTACCAAAAAGAAATGGCTTGCCTTCCACCAAAACACACTTGATAAGGATCACAATAAGAGTGTTCTAAAGAAAATAGGATAGCTCCCCCACGAGTTGTGCATTATATAGGATTTGCATTTGAATACAAAATGCACAAGGTGGGATCACCACTTTCACTATATCTAGAAAACACTAGACAAGAACAAGAAATAAACAAGATCCACAAGTGGTAGGGAAGACAACGGGAGTTGACACAAACCTTGGTCAGAGAAAAAGGCAAATAAACAAAAGCCAATGTAAAGATGATCAATTAAATTCTACCACACATAAGTGATTACCAATTGTCAAAAGACAAGAAGTATTTGGAAGTAATTCCCGGTGGTAGATAGCAAGGATATCCGACATCATCTTCACTCCAAACAAAAAGCAAATTGCAACTTGTAGAGCTAACATGCCACCTAGGAATAAGATAATTTACAATATCAATTCTAGGTGACAATATCTCAAATGTACACATTTTCTAGGCTTGTAATATGCACTTAGCATATTACTCCCCCATAATGTGATACCAATAAGAACTTAACAAGAGGCAATAAGAGGATCCAACACGAGATAATCAATGGAATTTTTAGAATTTGAATTTCTCATGAGAGATATACCACCTAGCGACTAGATAATCTTGAAATATCAATACTAGATGGTATTACTCATGTACACACAATTATAGGATTGTGAGGTGCACAAAGCACATCACTCCCCCAAAATGGGATGTTCCATTGATCTCTCACACGAGCCAACTAGGATACAAACAGGAAGCAAAAAGGCTCAACGCACGACGCACACGTACATGATGTGCAAACCCAACACACACATAAGCAAGTTGGAAGCGCAACATATACAAACACATGCAAGGAACAAAACCAAAACATGCAACGGGGCAAGTAACTTTCAAGGTAAACAATTTAAGTACAAGTTACCGCAAGGAGGCACATTGGATATAAGATAGAAACTTGATAATCCAATTGACTTGGCTTGAGACAAAGAGAATGATGAAGTCCCCTTAATTCTTCATAATGTAGCCAAGTATCCAATGCCCTCCAACAACACCTATTGATAAAGTTTGAGCTTGTTGGTCCCCAACCAAGTTGGGTCCTAAGAGGTTAGTCACAATAGGTTTGGCTACCCAAATGGTTCTTTGCTTGACACCACTTTGAGTACCAACAAACTTGGCAAACAGATTGCCAACCTTATCCTTACCCAGAGAATAGATATCATCAATAATAATTGGGTTGGATAAGTTACCGCTAGTGCATGAAGAAGCGACGTGACCTTTCTCATGACATAAGTAGCAACGTCTACTCTTCACTTTCTTCTCACTTGATTTCTGAATTTGAGAAGCATTAACTTGAGTCTTCTTGGGAAGAGGCCTTTCTTCAACTTGATGTTGAGCATGAGATTGAACTTGTGCCCTCTTCCCTTGTTGCTTGACACTAATGGCCTTCTTCTTCAATGGGCAAGATCTAACATGATGCCCTTCGACTTTGCACTTGAAGCAAACAATCTTGGCAAAATTCTTGACTTGTTATTGGCCCTTCTTCTTGTTCAACTTGGACTTCTTCTTCTTGTTGGAGTTGAATCCAAGTCCACCTTTGTCATTGGGGGATTTTTGCACACTCAAGATATTGTTGAGCGTGGCCTTCCCTTCATGACACTTTTCCAAGTCTTTCTTCAAAGAAGTGACTTGGGCCGTGAGCTCTTTGATTTCCTCTACATGGTTAGTATCAACACAAGTACTAGAGGAAGTATAAGCTTCATTGTTAGAGCAACAAGGCAAGGAAAGCATTCATCACAAGATGTACCAACATTGTGAGTAGATGAATTACAAGGACTAGCACATGGCAATATACTATTTTGACTAGAAGTAGTGCTAGTATCCACATGAGGCTCACTAGATGTTACCTTAGCAATCATGGCCTTATGAGCTATCTTTAGCACACTATGGGATACTAGAAGATCATCATGAGAGCTTGATAGCTTTTCATGACTTTCTTCCAATTTCCCACAATTGCTAGATAGCACCTCAAGTTGGGCCCGTAGCTCAACATTCTCCTTCAAAATGGATGCTTCACAAGTAATAGAATTAGTAGCACAAGCATCATCATTAACAACAAGAGGAGAAGGCAACTTGGCAAGCTCTTTTAAATAAGAAGCTTCAAGTTGGGCATGAGACTCGGTGAGTTTGATGAGCTCACCCTTGATGACCCTTGAGCCATTTTCGAGGTGCTCAAAATCCTCAAGGAGTCTAGCATGAGAAACTTCAAGCTTAGCATTTTTAGTTTTGAAATCGTTGGCCACCTCAAGAGCTCTATCATGAGATTCCCTCACTCTAGATAATTCTAGAGCAAAAGTCTCCTCAAGAGATTCGGAGGTGGTTTGTTCATGTTCAAGAGCTTGAGATAGCTCCGCGATCTCATTTGCGTAATCACGCCCATGAGCTTCCATTTTCTCAATGGTGACCTCATGCTCCTCGAGATGAGATTCCAACTCCTCAATATATTTCTTGCCCTCAATGGCAATGGACATAATTTCCATGAAGTTGGAACGAGCAATTTTATTTTTATGAAGAGCTTTAAAAATCATCTCCCCCTTAGTTTTTAAGGAGGCAACATTATCATTCTCTTCATCATTATCCTCATCATCATTAGCATCAACATCATCATCAAGAGACATATTGGGGTACAAAGTAGGAGATACCTTTGATGCCTTAGCCATAAGGCAAAAAGCAATAGATGATGATGTAGGATCCCTTGAGGCACCATTAAACACCACATATTGTTCCATGGAGTGTTCGGTTTCCTCTACATTGTTAGAACAATAATTCGAGGAAATAGATGCATTTTTATCATGGCAACAAGACATAGCAAGCATATCCTCATGCGATTTAGTCAAGAAATTCCTACATGATATGCAAGGACTATCAACACAAGCATGTGAAACATTTGGAGTGCTCGAATTGTTAAAGCCCAAAGAAGGAGCATTGCAATAATATAGTGATGAAGGATCATCCACAGTAAGCATACTATCATCATTGCAATGACCAACACTACTCACCATATCATTACCTTGTGGCAAACCACATGTAGGTTAAGTAGAAGAAGTTGAGAAGACTATACGACCGGAGGTGGAGGGAGAACAATCATCCTTACAAATCTTGGACACGCCATATTTATCTTGAAGCTTTGTCCATAACTCATGAGCATACGAGAATGTCATGAGTTCAAATATAACTACATTGCTCAAAGCATCGAAAAGCACATTAGAAGCTTGAGCATTGAGATAAGAGTTTTTCTCATCCTCTAAAGATAATCTTTGGGGATCCTTTGGAGGAGAAAAACCCATATCTCGTTCTAAATTTGGGTCCATGACCCTAAAGAGATTAAGCATGCGAATTACCCAAACATCAAATTTGTGCCATCAAAACTAAGAGTGTCAGAGAATCCTAATCCCCTAGTCGACATCTTTACTCTCTAGGCGGTTAAACCTAATAAAGAGAGACGAGGCTCTGATACCAATTGAAAGATCGAGGATGTTGCCTAGAGGGGGGGGATAGGCGGTTTAAAATAATTATGGTTTAGGCTTGAACAAATGCGGAATAAACCTAGCAGTTAATTTGTCAAGCATAAAACCTACAACAACTAGGCTCACCTATGTGCACCAACAACTTATGCTAAGCAAGATAAGCAACTATGTGATAGCAAGATATATGACAAAGAACAATATGGCTATCACAAAATAAAGTGCATAAGTAAAGGGGCTCGGGTAAGAGATAACCGAGGCACGCGGAGACGACGATGTATCCCGAAGTTCACACCCTTGAGGATGCTAATCTCCGTTTGGAGCGGTGTGGAGGAACAATGCTCCCCAAGAAGCCACTAGGGCCACCGTAATCTCCTCACGCCCTCGCACAATGCAAGATGCCGTGATTCCACTAAGGGACCCTTGAGGGCGGTCACCGAACCCGTACAAATGGCGACCCTTGGGGGCGGTCACCGAACACGTACACTTTGGTAACCCTTGGGGGCGGTCACCGGTACCCGTCAAATTGCTCGGGGCGATCTCCACAACCTAATTGGAGACCCCGACACTTGCTCGGAGCTTTACACCAGATGATTGAGCTCCGAACACCACCAACTGTCTAGGGCGCCCAAGCACCCAAGAGGAACAAGCTCAAGGGCACCAAGCACCCAAGAGTAATAAGCTTCTCAACTTGTAACTTCCACGTATCACGTGGAGAACTCAAACCGATGCACCAAATTCAATGGCAAGGGCACACGGAGTGCCCAAGTCCTTCTCTCCCAAATCCCACCAAAGCAACTAATGCTAGGGAGGAAAATGAGAGGAAGAACGAAAGAAGAACACAAAGAACTCCAAGATCTAGATCCAAGGGGTTCCCCTCACTTAGAGGAGAAAGTGATTGGTGGAAACGTGGATCTAGATCTCCTCTCTCTTTTCCCTCAAAAACTAGCAAGAATCCATGGAGGGATTGAGAGTTAGCAAGCTCGGAGAAGTTCAACAATGGGGGAAGAACACGAGCTCAAGGGATAAGGTTCATTGGGGAAGAAGACCCCCTTTTATAGGAGGGGAAAAAAACCAACCGTTACCCCACTACCAGTCCTGCAGAGAGCGGTACTACCGCTAGGCCAGCGGTACTACCGCTTAACAGCCTAAGCGGTACTACCGCTCCTCCTCGCGGTACTACCGCTCCAGAGCGGTACTACCGCCACTCCTGCCGCGGCTGGTACCGGAAAGTCCGACACGAAAAACAAGCCCTCAAATCGAGGCGGCACTAGCACGAAATCGCAGCGGTACTACGGCTGGGGCTACAAGCGGTACTACCGCTGTGGAGCGGTACTGCCGCTTATAGCATCCAAGCGGTACTACTGCTCCGGCCTGCGGTACTACTGCTCGGACCAGAGCAGGGAGAAAAACAGAAATGCCATAACTTTGTCGCGACCGGATTTTCCGGGTATTAAATTCCAGAAAATGGCCGTTGTGCTCACCAGCCCCAGGGTAACTGTTAGCTGATGAGGCACCAACTTGTTACAGAAATTCCAAGCAAAACACAAAATATGTAGTACAAGACCATTCTGGCCTATGAGTACAACAAATGGTTTCTAGTGATTGATGACGGAAGCGGGTTGTGAATCATCAATGTCTATGGGACTCCATTTCCCACAGGAACAGCTGACCAGGTTAACTCCTATCTTCTCGAGGCTGCTAGCACCGCTGCTTAGGTTCCGGGACTGTCGGCACGGTCGCTCCTCTCTGCGCAAGAAAATCTGGCCAAGACAATAGCCAGGGACAAGCCAGTGAGTACTTTGAATGTACTCGCAAACATTATGAACACAGGTATAATATAACAATGATGTGCCAACAAAATTTTATGCTCATGACGTCAGTCACAAAAGATAACAAAAAAATCTGAGGCATGTAAGCATGTTATTTAGGAATGTGCAATAACATAGTAGTATTAAAATTATGAAATAAATAACAAGTATGCCACAGTCGGGCATCTTAGCGACACCACATAAAGGGCTTTAAAAGAAATGCCATAGTCAGGCGTCTTAGCGACACCACATAAAGGGCTTTAAAATAAATGCCACAGTCGGGCGTCTTAGCGACACCACATAAAGGGCTCTAAGAGAAATGCCACAGTCGGGCGTCTTAGCGACACCACATAAAGGGCTCTAAAAGAAATGCCACAGTCGGACGTCTTA
>NC_041387.1:591274916-591281667 GCF_002162155.2 Triticum dicoccoides | reverse complement strand
ATAAAGGGATTTTAAAATAAATGCCACAGTCGGGCGTCTTAGCGACACCACATAAAGGGCTCTAAAAGAAATGCCACAGTCGGGCGTCTTAGCGACACCACATAAAGGGCTTTTTTTGAAATAAATGCCCCAGTCGGGCGTCTTAGCGACACCACACAAAGGGCTTTTAAAATAATCAATCATAGTGAATATCCCGGAGGTAGAACCATCCCAGGGATATTCGATAACACCAAAATTATCACGGGTTAGTTCACAACGAAAATAATAATCATAATTATCACAAGTCACAAGTCGTGATTCCAGTTCTGGTTTAATAGTTTCACCTTCGAAGACCGACACTAAGACCAACACTTGACCCATCCCAGACTGTAGTCCTTAACCATGGACACGGCTATCCAAATAGGTTTAATCTCTGCAGAGGGTGTACTCTTTACCCACGAGTAACGGATTCCTTTAGTCCATCGGGACTAATTCCGTCTACGGTCTTTTAAATGAAAACACACCTGACTTGCACACACCAGCTTAACTCACCGGTGTCTAGAATCACCCATGACACTCGTTAAGAAAAACTCTAAGTGGGGAGGCTACAACCTCGATTAGCATGGGATCACAAAATTTATACCGCACGCAAAACTAGGGAAGCTACCCCCTCGGCTACAACCGAAACACCCATGGCCCCTGACCGGATGACTGGCTTTAATCCATGGCTGTGGTACCCTCATCCCGGCCCCTCTGTACGGTGTGTGCTAGAAAGGGATTGACATTTTACTGAACCGTACTCTACTTGTTGTAGAGATGAGTGGTAGTACGAAACAAGTATGGGGGTTACTGGAACAAGACTCGATATACGGTCGACTCAGGAAGTTATAAATTTTCCCTGCATGACATGTATGACAAAAATATTTCAACCAACAGAATCACCGCTCACTATACCTCACTATGCCATACCGGACATAACCATCCCGACAGAGACCGGCGACAAATTCATGCCTACCCAAGGCAGAGGTGTTCCCGGATTTCTTCCGGCATGCATGCAAGGCACATGAGGATGATTATCATCACAAGTGTGTTCACTTCCAACAGCATGGAAATCACTAATATGCATTCATGCATATGATCATATCACATGAAATAACAAGTTCTCCGAAATGAGGTGGTGTTATAAATGTGTTAATGAACACACCAAAAATATTATGCCGGGGTTCAGAATGCTTGCCTTCAAGGTGTGGAAAGGCAGGGTGCACTCCAAAACTTTGGAAAGTTTTCTTCTCTCTCTCCAAAGTCCTATTTAAATAAATTTGAATTAACACACAAATTCAAAAACAGCACAAAAAGTTGTTTGAATTTTTTGAAATAAATCTTAAAATAAACTAGACAATATTTGAAAGAGGTAGGAAAAAGAATCAACTCATTTGGAGTTGTATTTAAAAAGTTATAGCGAGTCAAAGTTTAGTCAAAAATCTGGTTTTAAAATAAAATAGAAAAAAAACGATTTGAATATACACGTACACGTCGAAAGCATATTTTAGCTTTACGCTTCCACTTACTCCAGCGTGGACGGTGCGCGTGTCACTGACAGTGGGCCCGCCTGGCCCACTGGTCAGGTTTGACCAGTCTATCTCTCCCTCCTCTTCCTCTGCCCGAACGGAGGCGAGGCAACGGCGATCAACGCCGGCGAACGGCGGCTCCCCGCGGGCTCCAGAGGGCCGGGGCGGTTCTTCCGGTGGTCGAGGGAGTGATGTGGATGGAGGGAGTCGTCGGCAACGAGCTTCGCGGCGGCCGGCGGCGTCGGGAGTAAAGTGGTTTTGGGGCTGTGGTGGTTCCCGATCAAAATCGAACAGGGGGAAGGGTTCACGGGAGGAAGAGAGAGCTTCTGGTGGAGAGAGTGGAGAGGGGGAGGCCCTGGTGGCGCCGGAATGGCCGGGGCAATGGCGGCGGCTGCGGTTGCCGGAGATGGGGAAGGAGACCTCCCCGAGTTGATTGGCTGCCAATGGGGTCCTAGGGAGATGGCTTGGGACTGCCTGCGTGCGGGGATGAGCTCGGGGCTCCTTATATAGGCGAGTCGAGGCGGTTCAGCGGCGGTCGCGGGTAAGGTCATCGGCGACCGTCTTTCTGTAGCTTGGGCGACGTGGCGGCGACGAGCGCTAGGGGACACGCTTGCGGATGAGCTCGCACTGCTCCAGGAGGCAGGTGGCAAGCGTTGGCGGCTTGGGCAGCACCGACCTGGCCGAGACGTGCTGCGGACGTCGACGTACCGCCAAGAGCTCTGACGGCGGTGCTGTAGGCTGCCAGGGCGGCTTGGCACATTGCGGTGAGAAGGGGAGCGCGTGGCGTGGCGCTACAGAGCGGGCAAGAACCAGGGGCGCGACGCGTTAGCTCGGGCGCGGCACGTGCAATACGCGTGCTCTGCCCGCGCCCAGAGCATGCACGGAACATGCTCGACGAAATGCCGGGGCATGCTAGGGGTCTCGTGTGGGGTTGGCAAGCAACAGAACTAGATTAGTGGTAGAGGGAAGATCAAGGGACAAGGTGGTTTGGTCAGGAGACCTAGTTCATAATGCAAACAAAACTCATGCCAAATCAGTTCATGCTTTCAAGGTGTTTGACAAAATGCCACAGGCACCTAGGCACTTCTTGGAGTGGCCAAATCTTCCAGAGTGGGGTCTCTTTAGAAGGAAGAGAGGGTGGTGAGGTTACTTTGTGAAAAGCACAAACTTGCTAGTGCAAGTTTTGCAGAACTCTAATTCTGGACAGGAGGTGAATGGCATCATTTCATGAACCAAAAATGATCCAATGGGTGCATGCTCCTGGACTTAGAGGTTTAGCATGGAGGACTACAAGTAGGAGAAAGCTCATGGGTAAAGGAGCAACTTAAGAAGTAGTTGCTGTACAAATCCTCAAGTTGGACCAGAATGAAGATGAGGATGATTCACTCAAATCTTTCAAAGAACATCACTGGTTTTTTGCATAAAATTGAATCATATGCTGCTACTCACATCCCATAATTTTGGTGGAGGCTAGAAAGAAATATTTAAATGGGTTGTAGTGCAAAATTGCCCACTGGACCAGAGAAGAAAATTGGGTGTAGAGCTCAAAATATTTCATGAATAAAAGATATTTTTGCATAAAATTGATTTGGAAACATCACATGACATCTCCAAATTTTGGTTGGAATTTTAAGTGAATTTATCAAATGGTTGTAGTTCAAATATGGCCATATAACCTTGAAAAAACCATTTTTCAAGAAGATAAAGATCAAGCAAATTAATTATGTAATTAGTTCTACTAATAAAAGAAAAGTTTTTCTTGAGATTTTAAACAGGTCCAATAACATATTTGAAAAGTTTTCATTTTGGGGAAAACTCCATAATAGCAAGGGAGAAAAAGGTTCAAAATTCAAAAGGGAGCCCAGGAAATAAAAGTTTTAATTTCCTGGAAAATAATTTAATTAGGAAAACAAGGTTAAAAAAAATTGGGGTGTCACAACACTACCCCCTTAAGAAAAAATCTCGTCCTCGAGATTTGCTAAGTGCCGTCGTGAAAAACAAATACTCCACGGTTACGGGTTTTTGCAAGCAGTGTATGTGTTCGAGTGGTTGTGAGTCTGCTACCGTGGTGCTGTGGGAATAAAAAAAATCCATGATGCAGCAACTCAGGGAAAAGAAATCTCATTCCAGGATTTTTTTTCGCGATTACAATGGTTTATCACAATGAAAACTACTCATATTAGTAGGAACTAAATACTCGACTCGTCGCACAAATTCGAGGCACCATGCATAAGTTATAACGCAATAATAAACGCTGCAATAACAAATACCGCAGTGACGTCTAAAATGAGAAAGGTAACTGGACTGGTTCCTGAGAAAATGTCGCTGGTAATGGGATACACTCCTCTTCTATCGGAGGGAGTGGATTGACCAGTCGATGTATGTGTCTCTCTGGGTCGGGCCTCAGTGGTCTGCCGATGGCAATTTGAGGATTCAAATCAGCGAGACTCTGGAGATAATCCATTACTCGCTGGTTTAGGTGCTCTTGAGCGATGATATACTGGATAAGGTTGGCTAGCACTGGGTCTCTCTCAATCCGCCCACCGGGAAAAGATGTTACTCCTCCGGGTGCTGCACGGCTCGGAAAATAATAATATCCTCGTTCGCGGGCATAGGGTACTGCGGATCCAAGACGAGCAATCGCTTCCTTCGCAGCAGCTTCTATGGTCAGACGTGGGGTTGGCATAGATTTCCCCATGAAGGAAACCTCCGTTGGATCTTGGTTGGGGTCTATGGGAGGGATGTGTACTGCTGCCCAATATTCCGAGGTGGAAGGGGTGATTCTCGATTTGAACAGCTCGTACTGGGGTGGCTGGGTAGAACCCATGGTACTGCAGGTAAAGTCCCACAATATTTTGACAAAGCTACCTGGGGTTGCCTCTGGGGTTCTCAGATAAATACTGGGGCTCGGCATGATAGGAAAAAGGTTGTGAGGGTGGTGCACAAGGGGTGGGGTGCTTGGTAAGGTCACGAGGTGGCCTTTTTATAGCACTGGAGTTGGGTCATTTTTACCGTGGTGAAAGGTAATAAGTTTGCCAGCTTAGCTCCAAGGGTCGAGGTCAAAGTCATAGATACATACCTCACTAAAGTGACGTATCACTGTGGGGGTTGTCGGGGTGGTCTTGGTAGCTGTGCTCGAAACAATATGCAACTGCATGCTAACATATTCCTGCAAGGCTACTATTTTTAAAACAGAGGCACATCAATAGGCTGCATTAACTCACAAGGTCACACGATTACAAAGTGAGGATACATTGAGACTCGGCATTACTCGGGTGACTTAGTCTACCACGTTTATATCCAAACGGGCGTGCCTTGTGGATGTCGAGGTTTCTCCACGGGTCTCACCGTTGGAATTAGTCGGGGATGGTGGAGGAACTGCAGGGTCGGGGTAGCGATGATGACCATCACGGGGATTGTTGGCCACAATCCCGTTGGAGTGTGTTCCCAAAAGGCGACGAAGCACTTCTGGGGTCATCAAAGTATCTTGGTTGATGGCTGGGGCTGATCTCAAGGTCTCGATCGGGTGCCCGAACAGCACGACTGGGTTGTCGGCGTCGGGCTCGTCTTCTCCTCTCGCTGGGGTTCGACGAGCCAGCTCTCCACGAGCTGCGATCAGATTAATGGTGATTTGATCGAATAGTGCCTCTAGTGCACCTACATAGTGCACCAGGTGCAACAATGCAGGATCCGTCTCGTGATCTCCGTTGGCAACTTGGGGCGGTCTACCATACCCTTCGCGTCTGGGGTAGTAGTAGAACAAGCGACAGTTAACTCTAGGCGACAACTGCCGGAGTTGAACTATAGCCTCTCGAGCAGCTAGCTGGATGGCTTGTGGCTCGAAGGAAGTTGTCCTTTCGGTGAACCTGTAGGGGCGTTCTGGCGACAGACCCCTACCGTAGATGTGCACAGTGGCCCAGAATTGACGGCTCTCACCGCCCATGGGTCCTTGGTACACAACATATTCTGGGGGCTCTTCTAACGCATAGGCACGATGGGTGAGGTTTGCGAGTATGGTCAGAAAACCTCCAAGGTTGGTTGCTGTGGTTTCATTGTGCACGATGGGGCCTGGCATTATGGCTCGGCTTGGGGTACAGAATGTGCTATGCTGGGTTGGGGCTAGAGTGCCCTTTTTATAGAAAAAGGGGACGGAGTCTTCCTTCGCACGCTTGTGAAGGACACATCTTGGGTGCTGGTCACTAGCGCGGGATCGACAGGCTAGGTTGATAGGTTGGGCACCGACTGCCAAAAGTGTCGGGGTCACTGTGTGGCCATCTTGCACGAGAAGCTTGGCTGGGGTTTGGTTAAGGTCTGGTGGGTTGGTTTGCCTAAGTTTTTCGACCTG
Source organism: Triticum dicoccoides (assembly GCF_002162155.2). Taxonomy (NCBI): domain Eukaryota; kingdom Viridiplantae; phylum Streptophyta; class Magnoliopsida; order Poales; family Poaceae; genus Triticum; species Triticum dicoccoides. The sequence continues at coordinate 591,275,775 of NC_041387.1, read as the reverse complement.
GCTAAGAAAGGATTAGCCAATGGTCAGCCTGGCTCTAATACCAAGTTTGTTGCGACCGGATTTTCCGGGTATTAAATTCCAGAAAATGGCCATTGTGCTCACCAGCCCCAGGGTAACTGTTAGCTGATGAGGCACCAACTTGTTACAGAAATTCCAAGCAAAACACAAAATATGTAGTACAAGACCATTCTGGCCTGTGAGTACAACAAATGGTTTCTAGTGGTTGATGGCGGAAGCGGGTTGTGAATCATCAGTGTCTATGGGACTCCATTTCCCACAGGAACAGCTGACCAGGTTAACTCCTATCTTCTCGAGGCCTGCTAGCACCGCTGCTTAGGTTCTGGGACTGTCGGCACGGTCGCTCCTCTCCGCGCAAGAAAATCTGGCCAAGACAATAGCCAGGGACAAGCCAGTGAGTACTTTGAATGTACTCGTAAACATTACGAACACAGGTATAATATACCAATGATGTGCCAACAAAATTTTATGCTCATGACGTCAGTCACAAAAGATAACAAAAAAAATCTGAGGCATGTAAGCATGTTATTTAGGAATGTGCAATAACATAGTAGTATTAAAATTATGAAATTAATAACAAGTATGCCACAGTCGGGCGTCCTAGCGACACCACATAAAGGGCTTTAAAAGAAATGCCACAGTCGGGCGTCTTAGCGACACCACATAAAGGGCTTTAAAATAAATGCCATAGTCGGGCGTCTTAGTGACACCACATAAAGGGCTCTAAAAGAAATGCCACAGTCGGGCGTCTTAGCAACACCACATAAAGGGCTCTAAAAGAAATGCCACAGTCGGACGTCTTAGCGACACCACATAAAGGGCTTTTAAAATAAGTGCCATA
>NC_041387.1:591267660-591274494 GCF_002162155.2 Triticum dicoccoides | reverse complement strand
ACCACATAAAGGGCTCTAAAAGAAATGCCACAGTCGGGCGTCTTAGCGACACCACATAAAGGGCTTTTAAAATAAATGCCACAGTCGGGCGTCTTAGCGACACCACATAAAGGGCTCTAAAAGAAATGCCACAGTCGGGCGTCTTAGCGACACCACATAAAGGGCTTTTTTTAAAATAAATGCCACAGTCGGGCGTCTTAGCGACACCACATAAAGGGCTTTTAAAATAATCAATCATAGTGAATATCCCGGAGGTAGAACCATCCCAGGGGTATTCGATAACACCAAAATTATCACGGGTTAGTTCACAACAAAAATAATAATCATAATTATCACAAGTCACAAGTCGTGATTCCAGTTCTGGTTTAAGAGTTTCACCTTCAAAGACCGACACTAAGACCAACACTTGACCCATCCCAGACTGTAGTCCTTAACCATGGACACGGCTATCCAAATAGGTTTAATCTCTGCAGAGGGTGTACTCTTTACCCACGAGTAACGGATTCCTTTAGTCCATCGGGACTAATTCCGTCTATGGTCTTTTAAATGAAAACACACTTGACTTGAACACACCAGCTTAACTCACCGGTGTCTGGAATCACCCATGACACTCGTTAAGCAAAACTCTAAGTGGGGAGGCTACAACCTCGATTAGCATGGGATCACAAAATTTATACCGCGCGCAAAACTGGGGAAGCTACCCCCTCGGCTACAACCGAAACACCCATGCCCCCTGACCGGATGACTGGCTTTAATCCATGGCCGTGGTACCCTCATCCCGGCCCCTCTGTACGGTGTGTGCTAGAAAGGGATTGACATTTTACTGAACCGTACTCTACTTGTTGTAGAGACGAGTGGTAGTACGAAAAAAGTATGGGGGTTACTGGAACAAGACTCAATCTACGGTCGACTCAGGAGGTTATAAATTTTCCCTGCATGACATGTATGACAAAAATATTTCAACCAACAGAATCAGCGCTCACTATACCTCACTATGCCATACCGGACATAACCGTCCCGACGGAGACCGGCGACAAACTCATGCCTACCCAAGGCAGAGGTGTTCACGGATTTCTTCCAGCATGCATGCAAGGCACATGAGGATGATTATCATCACAAGTGTGTTCACTTCCAACAGCATGGAAATCACTAATATGCATTCATGCATATGATCATATCACATGAAATAACAAGTTCTCCGAAATGAGGTGTTGTTATAAACGTGTTAACGAACACACCAAAAATATTATGCCGGGGTTCAGAATGCTTACCTTCAAGGTGTGGAAAGGCTGGGTGCACTCCAAAACTTTTGAAAGTTTTCTTCTCTCTCTCCAAAGTCCTATTTAAATAAATTTGAATTAACACACAAATTCAAAAACAGCACAAAAAGTTGTTTGAATTTTTTTGAAATAAATCTTAAAATAAGCTAGACAATATTTGAGAGAGGTAGGAAAAAGAATCAACTCATTTGGAGTTGTATTTAAAAAGTTATAGCGAGTCAAAGTTTAGTCAAAATCTGGTTTTAAAATAAAACAGAAAAAAAACGATTTGAATATACACGTACACGTCGAAAGCGTATTTTAGCTTTACGCTTCCACTTACTCCAGCATGAACGGTGCGCGTGTCACTGACAGTGGGCCCGCCTGGCGCACTGGTCAGGTTTGACCAGTCTATCTCTCCCTCCTCTTCCTCTGCCCGAACGGACACTACTAGGGAAAAGGCTAGCAGCAGCGCGGGTTTTAGATGTGTCAGTAGCGCGGGTACCCGCGCTACTAATAAGGCGCTACAGCTAACTCATAGCAGTAGCGCGTGCGCACCCACGCTACTGCTACACAAGTGTAGCAGCAGCGCGGTTAGGTGAAGCTCGCTACTGCTAGTAGCGCCAGCGCTCTTTGGCTGGACGCGCTACTGCTACTGTGGCGCTGCTGCTAACTTTTATACACTCACTACTGCTAATTTAAGTAGTTTTTTTTGGCATATTTGTTTTGTATTTGAACAGGCTTTGTAGAAGAATCTTTAGCACATAGAAATGTCATCATGATACACATACAAATGCCTGCGAGACCACAAATGTAATCATAGCATGTACATACAAATAGTCTCATCATAATCATCATCCAACACAAAGTGATATCTTGTCATCATCTCGAAAATAGCGATACATGCAAGTCTCGAATACTTGCAACTACAACAACGTCATCCATCTAAACAAAAGTATACGCAAGAAGTGCTATCACTATGAGTGAGAGCGGAACTATGCAGTGCATGAGGTGGCGGTTATGAGTCCTCTCTCGTGCTAGCGTGAACCTCAAGTAACTAGCTTCTCCTTCTTGTCTGCTATTGAAGCCTTTATGGCTGGCGCCCGTGAACCCATTCACTTGCGCCTGACACTCATGCCACTCGTTGTATACCCCCGGAACCTTCCCTTTGTACACGACATAGCATTTCCATCTCGCCATCAAGAAACTAGGTACCTGTTAGAGATGCATGTTCATGAAGAGGATGTACAATCATATATATGCAACAAAATATACTAGAGCAACACCGAAAAAGAAAGGGTTAGCAACTAGATGCAACATATACAGTACGCAAATTAATTAACTAGAGGTACGCAGGTCATCGTACGCAAACTAACAAAGTAGCGTTACGCAAGTTCGGCAGGGACCATGGACGATCACAAAGTTTCATCGCTACAAAAAGTATACAAGTTCAACCGACACATATCAGCATCATCGGCATCATAAATCACTAGAAGTTCCATCCTTCCATATCATCGAGGACGAACCCTAGCTTCTTGAACGGCGTGAGGTCTAGACGTTGCATGCCTATGCGAGTTCAGACGTCAGCTCGCGATATAGGGCCGTGGTGGAACATCCCCTTCTCATCGACGACTTCTTTCATGATGATCGTCGCAATGTCGCTTTGGATGCGAAAGAAGTCATCTCTAAGTTTATAATTCGCTTCTCCATGAGATTCTAGCCACTTGTGGATATGATCATCATTTCTGCTGTTAATGCGAAGCTTTTGGTGATCCGTGTTGAACTGAATCATGAGATGGACGATGTAGAATCCATCCTTCTTGCTTGGTTTTGGGATATGGATGCAGGAGAAGTTAGTTTTATGCGCGAAACTCATCTTCTTGTTCCTTTGTTTCTTGATATGCACGTGGCCACCTCTAAAGCTGAAGCCTTGGAGAGCATCATCTAGAATATTCATTATGTGGGTGTAGTCCTTTTTCTCGTAGTCTCTGGAAGGGTCAAAATACACGGCGTGGGAGACTTGCGGGTAAAGAACGATAAGGACGGCGCGCCCGTTGCTGCGGGGAAAAGACACCTCAAATTATTCCCCATATGAGAGAGAAGGAATGATTGAAATGTACGAAAGGGTTGTCCGGAACTGACTTACTTTGGATGATAAGGCACGAGGACAATTTCCCGGTCCTTATTCTGTACCATGAAGTTTTGGAGGTACTCCCTAGCAGTTTCACGCTCAAAGTCGCCGAGACTCAAGAAAGACTCGTGCATGTAGTACTGATCCGCCACACAGATTTGCGAGACTTCTTCACTCTTCATGACGGAGCTCATATATAGCGCAAAAAGGCGGACGATAGTAAAATCAAGCCGCCTTGTTAGAAACATCTCAAAGATATGGTCAAACCGCAGGAAGAACACCTCCGCGGGCCATGTGTCGACGTAGCACTTCCCCTCAGGCACACGAGCCGCGTATGTCGGATATGCTGGATCCTTTGAGGCTAGTAGGCTTTTCTCAGTCGACAGCACATGGTCGTGCAGCCTCCTGAGATCCCCTGATAGTGCCTCCAGCGGTTTCGGCGGTAGCATAGGCTCGCCCGTGAGATGGAACATGACCGCACCTTTCACGGGTACGCGCTCTTCAGAATGCATCGTCTGGCTGCTGTGTGCTCTGGCTTGTTTGGAGGCAGTTACCTTCCCCGATCTCTTCCTCTCCTTTTTCTTGGGCACACCTTCCAGACCCTTCCTTAACCCCTGCCCAAGTGCTCCCGGGCTAAGTACTGAACGACCCTCGCGCCCGGCTAGTTGAGCCTGTGTTGAGGCGGCATCTTCAGGCATGTCCTGTGAGGATTTCATGAAGAGAGACTTTTTGCAATCCATGGTACGACCCTGCCCGGGCATATCATCCATATCCTCATTAGCAAGCTGATATCCCGATTCGTCATATGGTTGACTCATCATATCTATGTCACAGTCATACGCGTTTGTATTGAGGTAATCCATAGGGTCGACCTCCGTCTCATCATCCATTCTATGTTCTACAGGAGAAATTACATCAGCCAGTACTATTGCACCCCCTTCATCATGTCGTCCGCCGCTCTCACCCGGCACTACAGGAGCTGGTAATTGCGTAGGCGGGGTGGTGGTCTCCGCACATGCTTGTTGATGTGTGGTAGTTATTGGTGTGCTCTCGGCCGGCTCCAAACGAATAAGATTCTTTGGCCATAGCAGCACCCAACCCTTGTAGCTTCCAATCCGCGGCGGGGTCTCGTCGTCTGCTCCCACATGTTGTACTGGAGGAGGCAAATCCTCGTGCCCCGATTTCACACTGGTCAAGCTAACCCTGAAGTGCCCAGCGGGGATCGTCTGGTTGTGGAACGTGCGTTGAGAGGGGTCCATTATCATCCCCTTTCCCACGTCCACCTTCTGGCCTTTGATCAAGTAGAGTATGGTGCACGGGGTTTCTTTCGCCTGCAAACACATATGTCTGTGGCGTAAAACAACCGAAAGGCAACGAAAATGGAATATTATATATATATATGTTGGTGCGACATGTAATTACCGTGACGGCGTCGAGCTCAGCCAAAGACGAAGGCCCACCTAGCGTGCTTGAGACTGAGGACGGGCTGCTATGAGCGGGAGCGGCTGCGAGAGGAGGCCCAGTTGCTTGAGCAAGTGATGGTGCGATGGTGTTGTTGTTAATGGAGTTGCTCGCGACGAAACTGGGCATCGGGAAATCATTTACCGTCTTGTCTGGATTTTCCTTCGCCCAGTTGATGATAACTGGAACCAAGTTAGTAGCGAAATCATTTCTGCATGCAGTTACAGCTGCATTGACTGCCTGCTGTAGCAACTCATATTTGTCCTCGGCTGCTTTTTCCGCGTCATCATCTGCTTTTTTCTCGACCGCAAGCTTCACCTTTGCGTCGATGTCCGCCTGACTAAACTTCTTTTTCTGCTTCTTGGCCTCCGGGCCGTCATTGTAAAACACCTTCCACGTGGCGCCGTCTCCAGCGCCGTGCACACGACCATATTGCGGCCGCTGGTCCAACGGGAGTCCCTTAAGTTCGTTCAAGGCCCGGTTGAGAGGGGTGTCCCACTTGGGCCTCATCGGAGAAGTAGGGCTTTCAGCTGCAAGCCGGTGTTGCTTCTCCAGTAGTCTAATCAATTTCCTCGTGATCTTGTCCGTGTAAAAAACCTTTTTCTCCTTGTCCCACTTGTAGCGGGCCCTGATGAAGTCATGCTCCAAGGGGTTGGTGAACTTCGCGAAGGGGTCTGGGAGACCCGCGGCTTCACATTCCGCGTCCTCCTTATCCCATATGGGCCTTTTACCGAGGTAGCCACGGCTTCTGAGGCGATGCTTCCCCGTGTTCCTTTGCTGAAGGCTTTTGAATTTCGCAGCCTTAGCCTTGGCTGCCTCGGTAGCGCAAGTGTCCTTGAACTTTTTGAACTCCTCTTCCGTAAGTGTCGGATTTTCCTCCAGAATCTTGGACAGGGGTTCATCAGCCTCAATAGCTCGTTTCACCCTCCCTTTCCAGGAGGCCAAATCATTGTTGAACATGCCCATGGCGTGATTGTTAATCTTTTTCATCTTCGGATCATCCCACGGTTGTTCTATGTTATCATCCCGGCCGGGAAACTTGAATCTCTTGTGCAACTTCGTTAGGAGCAACTGCGTCAATTGTTCTTTACTCCTTAAGTCATCATCGTTGATGCTCGCGCATTCCCGTAGGATGCATCCTACTTGGTTCTCATAGCACTTGCGAGGTTCTTCCGGCTCTAACGGCTCAAACTTACCAGGTGCCATCTTTGTGATCACAAGTCGTCCAATCCCTAGTTTGTTAGGTTTTCGTATCCTCTGCTTCTTATGCTTCCTCTTTTCGGTAGCGGCATCGGGGCCGGTACCTTCCCCGCCGGTACCTTCCCCACCGGTCTCGGTGCCGCCATCGGTGCCGGCGCCGTCGGTGTCAATGTCGGCGTTAGTACCATCATCGAGGCCGACCTGCAAACCTTGCTTAGCAGTCAAATAGTCGAGGTACTCTTGTTCACCCTCATAATCCATCTCGTCTGCATCTTGGTCAGAAGGCCCAGTTTCTTCGTTTTTCGACATGTTTCCTATGATTAAGTGGCCTCATTTATTTCTAAAAGTATGAATAAATGAGAAATGACATAAAAAGAAATCTATGTGCCAGCACTCGATATGCCAACTATGTAGCACAAATCATGCCTTTATTCACGGGAAATTTCGGCATGACCTTTGCTAAAAAATGGACATATCGAGCGCCCGAAATTCACCGGAACGGAAATGAATCAACATTCCGGCGTAACATAGGCCACTCGGATCATTTTCCAAACATGACATGTCCAAAACATGACATATGCACATATCACATGTCCAGTTCAAATTTGCATATAAATTCAGCTAATTTTGAAACCTAGCTAAATTCATAACTAAATAGATAACCTAATTAATTAACATAACCGAAGAACCCTAGCAGAGAGGGGGGGGGTTTATAGAGAGTGCAGGGGCGAGGAGGCAGGCCCGACGACGGTCGGCAGGGGAGAGGAGGGAGGCGAGGGCCGA
>NC_041387.1:591264931-591267261 GCF_002162155.2 Triticum dicoccoides | reverse complement strand
GTCGGGGGCTAGCGCCGGCGCCGGGGTCGGGGTCGAGGGCCAAGACGGGGGCGAGTGCCGGGGTCGGGGGCTAGCGCCGGCGCTGGCGGAGTCGGTGGCGAGCGTCGGGGCCGGGTCGGGTGCGGCGGTGCGATGGGGGAGAGAGAGTGGGGATTTGGGGGGAAATGGCGGGATGAAGCAGGGCGAGTGAGAATTTTGGGTTAAGTGGACGTAGCAGTAGCGCGTTACGTCAAAACGCGCTGCTACTAACATCAGTAGCTGCAGCGGTTTAGGTAAAATGCGCTACTACTAAATTCAGTAGGTGCAGCGGTTTATGCAAAACGCGCTGCTACTACCGTCGCTACTGCCAGTTTTCCTTTTTTCTTTTCCTTTATTTTATCCCACTTTTATTTCCCGAGGGCAGTGAACGAAGGGAGGGCGATATATATTGCATCATTTGACGGTTAAATATGTATGCAAAATTGGAACATATATATTACACATCATTGGACCCATGCATAATAATGGCTAAGTGTGTATACAAAATAGGAACATATATATATTACACATCATTGGACCCATAACATACGTTTCCTCAGTGCTGACGTTTTCGTTTTTGAGTCAGCTTCTTTCCCTTCTTGTTCGTCGAAGAATAATTGAGCCCCTCATTGTGACTTTGCCTTTTCCATGGAGTACGATTTTTCTTAAGTAATGTAGTATTGATTCTTCTTTTGACGTATACTTCATCATCATCGTCATCTTCCTTCATTGGGTTGTTGTACTGATCATATACTTCCTCTTTGGCGACCCCATCCATTCCAATGATGTTCCTTTTGCCTCTCCTCACGACAACACGGCTGGGATTGCGCGGGTCAGTTATGAAGAAGCATTGTGTCACGTGCTTAGCGTGTACCCATGGCTCGTTTTTTGCAATAGCGTTCACGGTAGCGCTCTTGGCGTCGGGTATACTCATGGTAGTGAACATCCGGCTTTCTCTTTCGACATTCTTAGCCTATCTGACACGGAACATCGTCGTGTTGTGCAGTCCAGAGTAGTCAAGCTCCCAGATCTCCTCGACCCTTCCATAAAATTGTTCAGTTGTCCCGTTGTCGCTGCCGGTCATGCATTCCATCGTCACCCCTGAGTTCTGATCATCACTGTCCATATATTTTGCCTCCGTGTGGAACGTGTATCCGTTGATATCATATGCCTGATAGGTTACGAAGTTGGGCGAGGGGCCATGTGCTAAGGCGTATATGAGCAATCCGTCCTTAGAGCCCTCCTCCGGGGGATTAGCAATAATATGCTCTTTGAACCAATGCAGGAAAGTGGAGTTGTGCTCTCTAGTAACTTCAGCGTCCTTCCTGCATACCCCCCGGTCACGATACTTCTTTGCGATAATTTCTTTGTGCAGTGCCATGAAAGGATCTACCTAGTCTAGGTGTTGTAGCACTACCAAGTTTGCTCTGTCAAAGTCGCTGCGTCGATCTGAGTATGCCACGTGTAGTTCCCTGCGACCGTTGCAGTGAGCATCTCCTTCGAGCCTCCCATCGTGCTTGTTAACGGGCAAACCAACACTAGCACCAGGCGGCTAGTCTGGGCAATATAGAAAATTCTCACAGATAGAGATGCACTCTTGTGCCAAATAGCCCTGGACGATGCTTCCATCCGGACGGGACATGTTACGAACAAATCCTTTGATGATCCCATTCATCCTCTCAAACGGCATCATGTTGTGCAGGAATGACGGCCCCAGGTCTATTATGTCATCCACAATATGGACACACAGATGCACCATCACGTCGAAGAACGCGGGCGGGAAGTACATCTCAAGCTCATTCAGTATCACAATGATCTCTTCCTGTAGCCTTTGGAGCTGCTTCACACTGATCGACTTTCGAGAGATGACGTCGAAAAAGTTGCAGAGACCAATAAGTGTGTCACGGACGTGCTTGTCCATTATCCCTCTAAGGGCAACAGGTAGTATCTGCGTCATCATCACATGACAGTCATGAGACTTCATCCTGCTGAACCTTTTCTTGTCCGTGTCTAGATATCTGCTTATCTTGCCATAGTAACCGGAACTAACTTTGACTCCGGTAAGGCACTTAAAGAATTGATTGATCTCAGCCTGACTTAAGGTGAAGCAAGAAGGGGGGCAATAATCCTCTTTCTTTATTTTCTTGACCTTCTTCTCCCGTGCCTCTGTCTCCGTCTCTGTCTCGTCTGACATTTTACGGGCCGGCATGTGCAGATCTTCCCTGATTTTCAAATCTTGCAAGTCTTTTCTTGCCTTCGGCCCATCCTTGGTCTTATCCGGCATGTTCATCAGTGTTGCGAGCAAGCTCTCA
>NC_041387.1:591259452-591264882 GCF_002162155.2 Triticum dicoccoides | reverse complement strand
CCCAGATACAAATTAATATTATTTCCTGGTTGTTTTGGCCCTTGAATAAGCATGCTCATGTGAATGTACTTCGATTTCATGCACAACCAGGGGGGAGGTTGTACATCCATACAAACACGGGCCATGTGCTATGGTTGGTGTTCTGGTTGCCAAACGGATTCATGCCATCGGTACACGCGCCGAGCACGATGTTCCTTGCATCACATTCAAAATACCGATAGAAGTTGTTCAATGCTCTCCACTGGCTTCCATCCTTCACATGTCTCAGCTTCGGATCATCTCCATCGTCGGGCTTCTTCCTCTCCGCGTGCCAGCGCATTAGCTTTGCTTCCTTGGGATCTACAAAATACCTCTGAAGACGGGGAGTGATCGGTAAGTACCATACAACTCTCTGGGGACATTTCTTCCCGGCCTTCTTGTATCGAGAAGCATTGCACACCGGACAGCTTGTTTTTTCTGCGTGCTCCTTCCGATAAATTATGCAATCGTTGATGCATGCATGGTATCTAACGTGTGGTAGATCAAGAGGGCACACGATCTTCTTGGCCTCATCAACACTAGTAGGACATAGATTACCCGTGGGAAGAACATCCTTTAGGTACTTGAGATGCTCATCGAGGCTAGTGTCGGTCCATTTGTTTTTAGCCTTCGTCTTCAGGAGTTGGAGCGTGAAACTCAAGCGGGTCACCTTAGGATTGCAACCATCATACAATGGAGTGTTCGAGTCTACCACCAGTTGCTCCAGCTTAGTCTCCTCTCTAGAAGCAGCTCTCTCAGTACTCGTCTCCTTGCGAAGCAATGCTTGAACATGAGGGTCCCGCACAATTGAACTTAGTACCGACGAACTCTGCTGCGTGGAGTCCATGTCGTTCTCTCCGCCGCCATGTCCGACCCCTTCTCTGCCGCCATGTCCGGCCTCTTCCCCGCCGCCATTATCGATCATCTCTTCGTCTTGCCTCGTGTCATCATTGCCTGCCCCGTCGGCATCCTCAACATCGTCATCCTCATCTTCAATTATCCATCGAGTATAGCCATCCATGAAACCAGTCATGAGCAGGTGCGCTTCGACACGACCATCGTCATGGGGGTCAAGCCAAACTATTCCTTTGCATTTTCGACACGGACATAAAACCTCTGTCCGGTTATTTTCTTTCATGTCCTGCACAGCCAACCGCAACCACCTGTCCACCATCGTTCCACTGACCATCGTCAACTCTGCACGGTAATAATAAACAAATTGATTATAAAAATGCATGCATGCATCAAAGTCATAAAAAAATTGGCATGACCTTCCCTAAAAATAGGACATATATGGATCTAGAGTTTTCCCGGAATTCGCCGAAACGGAAATAAATCGACATTTCGGCAAAACATAGGCAACTCAAAAGCACAATTTGGCGGCGTCAACTCATGCCACACACACAATTTCCACAAACATATCACACACACATAAACATATTTCCATTTTTCAAAAGCATGAAATTTTCATCACCTCTATCTCGATCGAGATCGAGCACACGGTGGAGATGATGTTGTAGGGAGATCAAAAGTGCACAAAGCTCTTCTTGACAAATATAGATCTAGTTAGGGGGCAAATAGGTCACTTAACTAAATCCTACATCTACCTAGCTACCTAATTTGGTAGGAGACAACTTCAACTAGTGGAGGGGGAAGGAAAAAGAGAAAGGAGATGCATTAATGGAGGTGGTGTAGTTATGTAGGAGTAATGAAGAGAGAGAAAGGTGGATAGAAGAGAGAGAGTAATGGGGGAGAAGTATTAAGGAGAAGAAGAGTGAGAGTGGGAGCATGTGGTGGAGGTAGGGGGAAGGGAAGAGAGGAGGGGGAGGTAGGGGAAGGGAAAAGAGGAGGGGGAGGGGAGGGACGGGTGGGGAAAGGTGTTGGGTTGGTGCGGGTTAGCAGTAGCGCGGGACATAAAACGCGGTGCTGATAAGGATTTAGCAGCACTGCGCTTTGGGATACGGCGCTACTGCTAACTGGGACAAAAAAGTGTGGCAATTTGAAATTTACCAGCAGCGATCCCGGAAAAAGCGCGCTACTACTACATACTTAGCAGTAGCGCGGTTCTTGCGACCGCGCTACTGCTACTTAGAGTTAGGTGAACACCGCCGGTCGATATTTGTAGCAGCGCGTTTTAGGCTGAGAGCGCTACTGCTAAATCCTTATCAGCAGCGAGTTTACAGGACACGCGCTACTACTAGTTAGCAGCAGCGCTCCTTTTTGAACCGCGCTGCTGCTAAGATTCTGTGTATAGGCTTTTCCCTAGTAGTGGGAGGCGAGGCAACGGCGATCAACGCCGGTGAACGGTGGCTCCCCGCGGGCTCCAGAGGGTCGGGATGGATCCGCAAGACCGGGGCGGTTCTTCCGGTGGTTGAGGGAGTGATGGGGATGGAGGGAGTCGTCGGCGACGAGCTTCGCGGCGGCCAGCGGCATCGGGAGTAAAGTGGTTTTGGGGCTGTGGTGGTTCCTGATCAAAATCAAGCAGGGGGAAGGGTTCACGGGAGGAAGAGAGAGCTTCTGGTGGAGAGAGTGGAGAGGGGGAGGCCCTGGTGGCACCGGAATGGCCGGGGCAATGGCGGCGGCTGCGGTTGCCGGAGATGGGGAAGGAGACCTCCCCGAGTTGATTGGCTGCCAATGGGGTCCTAGGGAGATGGCTTGGGACTGCCTGCATGCGGGAATGAGCTCGGGGCTCCTTATATAGGCGAGTCGAGGCGGTTCAGCGGTGGCCGTGGATAAGGTCGTCGGCGACCGTCTTTCTGTAGCTTGGGCGACGTGGCTGCGATGAGCGCTAGGGGACACGCTTGTGGATGAGCTCGCACTGCTCCAGGAGGCAGGTGGCAAGCGTTGACGGCTTGGGCGGCACCGACCTGGCCGAGACGCGCTGCGGACACCGGCGTGCCGCCAAGAGCTCTGACGGCGGTGTTGTAGGCTGCCAGGGCGGCTTGGCGCGTTGCGGTGAGAAGGGGAGCGCGTGGCGTGGCGCTACAGAGCGGGCAAGAACTAGGGGCGCGACGCGTCAGCTCGGGCGCGACACGTGCAATACGCGTGCTCTGCCCGCGCCCAGAGCACGCACGAAACGTGCTTGACGAAATGCCGGGGCATGCTAGGGGTCTCGTGTGGGGTTGGCAAGCAACAGAACTAGATTAGTCACTACTAGGAAAAGGCATGCTAGTGGCGCACCAGTTTTTCCTTCTAATGGCGCACTACTGGTGCGCCACTAGCATCACGCCATTAGAATTAAATTCTAATGGCGCACCACTAGTGCGCCATTAGTATCTGGTGTTCTAATGGCGCACCATGTAGTGCGCCATTAGTATAGGCCACGATGCGCCATTAGTATTTTTGAATTTTGAAGGCGGGAAAATAGTAGTGGCGCACCGTCTAACCCCCACCGTGCGCCATTGCTATTTTTGAATTTTGAATTTGGATCTGGATCGCGATTTTTTTGCCCATTTTTTGCTCGTTTTTTTGCATGATATTATTTCAAATTTTGTTCCCATTTTTGGATCTTGTATGTTCTTTTGCCGTGTTATTTTGCCGGAGAGGAGTTCGCCGGAGAGGAGGAGGAGGAGGTGACCGCAGCATCGCCGGAGAGGAGGACGAGGTCGCCGGAGAGGAGTTCACCGGAGCATCGGAGAGGAGGAAGGAGAAACCATGAGGGGATGGGAGGAGAGGAGGGAGGAGGAGCTCAATCCCGTTGGAGTGTGTTCCCAAAAGGCGACGAAGCACTTCTGGGGTCATCAAAGTATCTTGGTTGATGGCTGGGGCTGATCTCAAGGTCTCGATCGGGTGCCCGAACAGCACGACTGGGTTGTCGGCGTCGGGCTCGTCTTCTCCTCTCGCTGGGGTTCGACGAGCCAGCTCTCCACGAGCTGCGATCAGATTAATGGTGATTTGATCGAATAGTGCCTCTAGTGCACCTACATAGTGCACCAGGTGCAACAATGCAGGATCCGTCTCGTGATCTCCGTTGGCAACTTGGGGCGGTCTACCATACCCTTCGCGTCTGGGGTAGTAGTAGAACAAGCGACAGTTAACTCTAGGCGACAACTGCCGGAGTTGAACTATAGCCTCTCGAGCAGCTAGCTGGATGGCTTGTGGCTCGAAGGAAGTTGTCCTTTCGGTGAACCTGTAGGGGCGTTCTGGCGACAGACCCCTACCGTAGATGTGCACAGTGGCCCAGAATTGACGGCTCTCACCGCCCATGGGTCCTTGGTACACAACATATTCTGGGGGCTCTTCTAACGCATAGGCACGATGGGTGAGGTTTGCGAGTATGGTCAGAAAACCTCCAAGGTTGGTTGCTGTGGTTTCATTATGCACGACGGGGCCTGGCATTATGGCTCGGCTTGGGGTACAGAATGTGCTATGCTGGGTTGGGGCTAGAGTGCCCTTTTTATAGAAAAAGGGGACGGAGTCTTCCTTCGCACGCTTGTGAAGGACACATCTTGGGTGCTGGTCACTAGCGCGGGATCGACAGGCTAGGTTGATAGGTTGGGCACCGACTGCCAAAAGTGTCGGGGTCACTGTGTGGCCATCTTACACGAGAAGCTTGGCTGGGGTTTGGTTAAGGTCTGGTGGGTTGGTTTGCCTAAGTTTTTCGACCTGGCTAAGATAGGATTAGCCAATGGTCAGCCTGGCTCTAATACCAAGTTTGTTGCGACCGGATTTTCCGGGTATTAAATTCCAGAAAATGGCCATTGTGCTCACCAGCCCCAGGGTAACTGTTAGCTGATGAGGCACCAACTTGTTATAGAAATTCCAAGCAAAACACAAAATATGTAGTACAAGACCATTCTGGCCTGTGAGTACAACAAATGGTTTCTAGTGGTTGATGGCAGAAGCGGGTTGTGAATCATCAGTGTCTATGGGACTCCATTTCCCACAGGAATAGCTGACCAGGTTAACTCCTATCTTCTCGAGGCCTGCTAGCACCGCTTCTTAGGTTCTGGGACTGTCGGCACGGTCGCTCCTCTCCGCGCAAGAAAATTTGGCCAAGACAATAGCCAGGGACAAGCCAGTGAGTACTTTGAATGTACTCGTAAACATTACGAACACAGGTATAATATAACAATGATGTGCCAACAAAATTTTATGCTCATGACGTCAGTCACAAAAGATAACAAAAAAAATCTGAGGCATGTAAGCATGTTATTTAGGAATGTGCAATAACATAGTAGTATTAAAATTATGAAATTAATAACAAGTATGCCACAGTCGGGCGTCTTAGCGACACCACATAAAGGGCTTTAAAATAAATGCCATAGTCGGGCGTCTTAGTGACACCACATAAAGGGCTCTAAAAGAAATGCCACAGTCGGGCGTCTTAGCAACACCACATAAAGGGCTCTAAAAGAAATGCCACAGTCGGGCGTCTTAGCGATACCACATAAAGGGCTTTTAAAATAAGTG
>NC_041387.1:591252416-591259295 GCF_002162155.2 Triticum dicoccoides | reverse complement strand
ACCACATAAAGGGCTCTAAAAGAAATGCCACAGTCGGGCGTCTTAGCGACACCACATAAAGGGCTTTTAAAATAAATGCCACAGTCGGGCGTCTTAGCGACACCACATAAAGGGCTCTAAAAGAAATGCCACAGTCGGGCGTCTTAGCGACACCACATAAAGGGCTTTTTTTAAAATAAATGCCACAGTCGGGCGTCTTAGCGACACCACATAAAGGGCTTTTAAAATAATCAATCATAGTGAATATCCCGGAGGTAGAACCATCCCAGGGGTATTCGATAACACCAAAATTATCACGTGTTAGTTCACAACGAAAATAATAATCATAATTATCACAAGTCACAAGTCGTGATTCCAGTTCTGGTTTAACAGTTTCACCTCCGAAGACCGACACTAAGACCGAGACTTGACCCATCCCAGACTGTTGTCCTTAACAATGGACGCGGCTATTCGAATAGGTTTAATCTCTGCAGAGGGTGTACTCTTTACCCACGAGTAACGGATTCCTTTAGTCCATCGGGACTAATTCCGTCTACGGTCTTTTAAATGAAAACACACTTGACTTGCACACACCAGCTTAACTCACCGGTGTCTGGAATCACCCATGACACTCGTTAAGCAAAACTCTAAGTGGGGAGGCTACAACCTCGATTAGCATGGGATCACAAAATTTATACCGCGCGCAAAACTGGGGAAGCTACCCCCTCGGCTACAACCGAGACACCCATGCCCCCTGACCGGATGACTGGCTTTAATCCATGGCCGTGGTACCCTCATCCCGGCCCCTCTGTACGGTGTGTGCTAGAAAGGGATTGACATTTTACTGAACCGTACTCTACTTGTTGTAGAGACGAGTGGTAGTACGAAAAAAGTATGGGGGTTACTGGAACAAGACTCGATCTACGGTCGACTCAGGAGGTTATAAATTTTCCCTGCATGACATGTATGACAAAAATATTTCAACCAACAGAATCAGCGCTCACTATACCTCACTATGCCATACCAGACATAACCGTCCCGACGGAGACCGGCGACAAACTCATGCCTACCCAAGGCAGAGGTGTTCACGGATTTCTTCCAGCATGCATGCAAGGCACATGAGGATGATTATCATCACAAGTGTGTTCACTTCCAACAGCATGGAAATCACTAATATGCATTCATGCATATGATCATATCACATGAAATAACAAGTTCTCCGAAATGAGGTGTTGTTATAAACGTGTTAACGAACACACCAAAAATATTATGCCGGGGTTCAGAATGCTTGCCTTCAAGGTGTGGAAAGCCTGGGTGCACTCCAAAACTTTTGAAAGTTTTCTTCTCTCTCTCCAAAGTCCTATTTAAATAAATTTGAATTAACACACAAATTCAAAACCAGCACGAAAATTTGTTTGAAATTTTTTGAAATAAATCTTAAAATAAGCTAGACAATATTTGAGAGAGATAGGAAAAAGAATCAACTCATTTGGAGTTGTATTTAAAAAGTTATAGCGAGTCAAAGTTTAGTCAAAATCTGGTTTTAAAATAAAACAGAAAAAAAAACGATTTGAATATACACGTACACGTCGAAAGCGTATTTTAGCTTTACGCTTCCACTTACTCCAGCATGGACGGTGCGTGTCACTGACAGTGGGCCCGCCTGGCGCACTGGTCAGGTTTGACCAGTCTATCTCTCCCTCCTCTTCCTCTGCCCGAACGGACACTACTAGGGAAAAGGCTAGCAGCAGCGCGGGTTTTAGATGTGTCAGTAGCGCGGGTACCCGCGCTACTAATAAGGCGCTACAGCTAACTCATAGCAGTAGCGCGTGCGCACCCACGCTACTGCTACACAAGTGTAGCAGCAGCGCGGTTAGGTGAAGCTCGCTACTGCTAGTAGCGCCAGCGCTCTTTGGCTGGACGCGCTACTGCTACTGTGGCGCTGCTGCTAACTTTTATACACTTGCTACTGCTAATTTAAGTAGTTTTTTTTGGCATATTTGTTTTGTATTTGAACAGGCTTTGTAGAAGAATCTTTAGCACATAGAAATGTCATCATGATACACATACAAATGCCTGCGAGACCACAAATGTAATCATAGCATGTACATACAAATAGTCTCATCATAATCATCATCCAACACAAAGTGATATCTTGTCATCATCTCGAAAATAGCAATACATGCAAGTCTCGAATACTTGCAACTACAACAACATTATCCATCTAAATAAAGGTATACGCAAGAAGTGCTATCACTATGAGTGAGAGCGGAACTATGCAGTACATGAGGTGGCGGTTACGAGTCCTCTCTCGTGCTAGCGTGAACCTCAAGTAACTAGCTTCTCCTTCTTGTCTGCTATTGAAGCCTTTATGGCTGGCGCCCGTGAACCCATTCACTTGTGCCTGACACTCATGCCACTCATTGTATACCCCCGGAACCTTCCCTTTGTACACGACATAGCATTTCCATCTCGCCATCAAGAAACTAGGTACCTGTTAGAGATGCATGTTCATGAAGAGGATGTACAATCATATATATGCAACAAAATATACTAGAGCAACACCGAAAAAGAAAGGGTTAGCAACTAGATGCAACATATACAGTACGCAAATTAATTAACTAGAGGTACGCAGGTCATCGTACGCAAACTAACAAAGTAGCGTTACGCAAGTTCGGTAGGGACCATGGACGATCACAAAGTTTCATCGCTACAAAAAGTATACAAGTTCAACCGACACATATCAGCATCATCGGCATCATAAATCACTAGAAGTTCCATCCTTCCATATCATCAAGGACGAACCCTAGCTTCTTGAACGGCGTGAGGTCTAGACGTTGCATGCCTATGCGAGTTCGGACGTCAGCTCGCGATATAGGGCCGTGGTGGAACATCCCCTTCTCATCGACGACTTATTTCATGATGATCGTCGCAATGTCGCTTTGGATGCGAAAGAAGTCATCTCTAAGTTTATAATTCGCTTCTCCATGAGATTCTAGCCACTTGTGGATATGATCATCATTTCTGCTGTTAATGCGAAGCTTTTGGTGATCCGTGTTGAACTGAATCATGAGATGGACGATGTAGAATCCATCCTTCTTGCTTGGTGTTGGGATATGGATGCAGGAGAAGTTAGTTTTATGCGCGAAACTCATCTTCTTGTTCCTTTGTTTCTTGATATGCACGTGGCCACCTCTAAAGCTGAAGCCTTGGAGAGCATCATCTAGAATATTCATTATGTGGGTGTAGTCCTTTTTCTCGTAGTCTCTGGAAGGGTCAAAATACACGGCATGGGAGACTTGCGGGTAAAGAACGATAAGGACGGCGCGCCCGTTGCTGCGGGGAAAAGACACCTCAAATTATTCCCCATATGAGAGATAAGGAATGATTGAAATGTACGAAAGGGTTGTCCGGAACTGACTTACTTTGGATGATAAGGCACGAGGACAATTTCCCGGTCCTTATTCTGTACCATGAAGTTTTGGAGGTACTCCCTAGCACTTTCACGCTCAAAGTCGCCGAGACTCAAGAAAGACTCGTGCATGTAGTACGGATCCGCCACACAGATTTGCGAGACTTCTTCACTCTTCATGACGGAGCTCATATATAGCGCAAAAAGGTGGACGATAGTAAAATCAAGCCGCCTTGTTAGAAACATCTCAAAGATATGGTCAAACCGCAGGAAGAACACCTCCGCGGGCCATGTGTCGACGTAGCACTTCCCCTCAGGCACACGAGCCGCGTATGTCGGATATCCTGGATCCTTTGAGGCTAGTAGGCTTTATTCAGTCGACAGCACATGGTCGTGCAGCCTCCTGAGATCCCCTGATAGTGCCTCCAGCGGTTTCGGCGGTAGCATAGGCTCGCCCGTGAGATGGAACATGACCGCACCTTTCACGGGTACGCGCTCTTCAGAATGCATCGTCTGGCTGCTGTGTGCTCTGGCTTGTTTGGAGGCAGTTACCTTCCCCGATCTCTTCCTCTCCTTTTTCTTGGGCACACCTTCCAGACCCTTCCTTAACCCCTGCCCAAGTGTTCCCGGGCTAAGTACTGAACGACCCTCGCGCCCGGCTAGTTGAGCCTGTGTTGAGGCGGCATCTTCAGGCGTGTCCTGTGAGGATTTCATGAAGAGAGACTTTTTGCAATCCATGGTACGACCCTGCCCGGGCATATCATCCATATCCTCATTAGCAAGCTGATAGCCCGATTCGTCATATGGTTGACTCATCATATCTATGTCACAGTCATACGCGTTTGTATTGAGGTAATCCATAGGGTCGACCTCCGTCTCATCATCCATTCTATGTTCTACAGGAGAAATTACATCAGCCAATACTATTGCACCCCCTTCATCATGTCGTCCGCCGCTCTCACCCGGCACTACAGGAGCTGGTAATTGCGTAGGCGGGGTGGTGGTCTCCACACATGCTTGTTGATGTGTGGTAGTTATTGGTGTGCTCTCGGCCGGCTCCAAACGAATAAGATTCTTTGGCCATAGCAGCACCCAACCCTTGTAGCTTCCAATCCGCGTCGGGGTCTCGTCGTCCGCTCCCACATGCTGTACTGGAGGAGGCAAATCCTCGTGCCCCGATTTCACACTGGTCAAGCTAACCCTGAAGTGCCCAGCGGGGATCAGCTGGTTGTGGAACGTGCGTTGAGAGGGGTCCATTATCATCCCCTTTCCCACGTCCACCTTCTGGCCTTTGATCAAGTAGAGTATGGTGCACGGGGTTTCTTTCGCCTGCAAACACATATGTTTGTGGCGTAAAACAACCGAAAGGCAACAAAAATGGAATATTATATATATATATATATATATGTTGGTGCGACATGTAATTACCGTGACGGCGTCGAGCTCAGCCAAAGACGAAGGCCCACCTAGCGTGCCTGAGACTGAGGATGGGCTGCTATGAGCGGGAGCGGCTGCGAGAGGAGGCCCGGTTGCTTGAGCAAGTGATGGTGCGATGGTGTTGTTGTTAATGGAGTTGCTGGCGATGAAACTAGGCATCGGGAAATCATTTACCGTCTTGTCTGGATTTTCCTTCGCCCAGTTGATGATAACTGGAACCAAGTTAGTAGCGAAATCATTTCTGCACGCAGTTACAGCTGCATTGACTGCCTGCTGTAGCAACTAATATTTGTCCTCGGCTGCTTTTTCCGCGTCCTCATCTGCTTTTTTCTCGACCGCAAGCTTCACCTTTGCGTCGATGTCCGCCTGACTAAACTTCTTTTTCTGCTTCTTGGCCTCCGGGCCGTCATTGTAAAAGACCTTCCACGTGGCGCCGTCTCCAGCGCCGTGCACACGACCATATTGCGGCCGCTAGTCCAACGGGAGTCCCTTAAGTTCGTTCAAGGCCCGGTTGAGAGGGGTGTCCCACTTGGGCCTCATCGGAGAAGTAGGGCTTTCGGTTGCAAGCCGGTGTTGCTTCTCCAGTAGTCTAATCAATTTCCTCGTGATCTTGTCCGTGTAAAAAACTTTTTTCTCCTTGTCCCACTTGTAGTGGGCCCTGATGAAGTCATGCTCCAAGGGGTTGGTGAACTTCGCGAAGGGGTCTGGGAGACCTGCGGCTTCACGTTCCGCGTCCTCCTTATCCCATATGGGCCTTTTACCGAGGTAGCCACGGCTTCTGAGGCGATGCTTCCCCGTGTTCCTTTGCTGAAGGCTTTTGAATTTCGCAGCCTTAGCCTTGGCTGCCTCGGTAGCGCAAGTGTCCTTGAACTTTTCGAACTCCTCTTCCGTAAGTGTCGGATTTTCCTCCAGAATCTTGGACAGGGGTTCATCAGCCTCAATAGCTCGTTTCACCCTCCCTTTCCAGGAGGCCAAATCATTGCTGAACATGCCCATGGCGTGATTGTTAATCTTTTTCATCTTCGGATCATCCCACGGTTGTTCTATGTTATCATCCCGGTCGGGGAACTTGAATCTCTTGTGCAACTTCGTTAGGAGCAACTGCGTCAATTGTTCTTTACTCCTTAAGTCATCGTCGTTGATGCTCGCGCATTCCCGTAGGATGCATCCTACTTGGTTCTCATAGCACTTGCGAGGTTCTTCCGGCTCTAACGGCTCAAACTTACCAGGTGCCATCTTTGTGATCACAAGTCGTCCAATCCCTAGTTTGTTAGGTTTTCGTATCCTCTGCTTCTTATGCTTCCTCTTTTCGGTAGCGGCATCGGGGCCGGTACCTTCCCCGCCGGTACCTTCCCCACCGGTCTCGGTGCCGCCATCGGTGCCGGCGCCGTCGGTGTCAATGTCGGCGTTAGTACCATCATCGAGGCCGACCTGCAAACCTTGCTTAGCAGTCAAATAGTCGAGGTACTCTTGTTCACCCTCATAATCCATCTCGTCTGCATCTTGGTCAGAAGGCCCAGTTTCTTCGTTGTTCGACATGTTTCCTATGATTAAGTGGCCTCATTTATTTCTAAAAGTATGAATAAATGAGAAATGACATAAAAAGAAATCTATGTGCCAGCACTCGATATGCCAACTATGTAGCACAAATCATGCCTTTATTCACGGGAAATTTCGGCATGACCTTTGCAAAAAAATGGACATATCGAGCGCCCGAAATTCACCGGAATGGAAATGAATCAACATTCCGGCGTAACATAGGCCACTCGAATCATTTTCCAAACATGACATGTCCAAAACATGACATATGCACATATCACATGTCCAGTTCAAATTTGCATATAAATTCAGCTAATTTTGAAACCTAGCTAAATTCATAACTAAATAGATAACCTAATTAATTAACATAACCGAAGAACCCTAGCAGAGAGGGGGGGTTTATAGAGAGTGCAGGGGCGAGGAGGCAGGCCCGACGACGGCCGGCAGGGGAGAGGAGGGAGGCGAGGGCCGACGGGTCGGGGGCGAGCGCGCCGGGGTCGGGGGCGAGCGCC
>NC_041387.1:591245179-591251841 GCF_002162155.2 Triticum dicoccoides | reverse complement strand
CGGGGTCGGGGTCGAGGGTCGGGGGCTAGCGCCGGCGCCGGGGTCGGGGTCGAGGGCCAAGACGGGGGCGAGTGCCGGGGTCGGGGGCTAGCACCGGCGCTGGCGGAATCGGGGGCGAGCGTCGGGGCCGGGTCGGGTGCGGCGGTGCGACGGGGGAGAGAGAGTGGGGATTTGGGGGGAAATGGCGGCATGAAGCAGGGCGAGTGAGAATTTTGGGTTAAGTGGACGTAGCAGTAGCGCGTTACGTCAAAATGCGCTGCTACTAACATCAGTAGCTGCAGCGGTTTAGGTAAAATGCGCTACTAT
Organism: Triticum dicoccoides; assembly: GCF_002162155.2. Lineage (NCBI taxonomy): Eukaryota > Viridiplantae > Streptophyta > Magnoliopsida > Poales > Poaceae > Triticum > Triticum dicoccoides. The sequence goes on along the minus strand of NC_041387.1, from coordinate 591,251,535 downwards.
AAATTCAGTAGCTGCAGCCGTTTATGCAAAACGCGCTGCTACTACCGTCGCTACTGCCAGTTTTCCTTTTTTCTTTTCCTTTATTTTATCCCACTTTTATTTCCCGAGGGCAGTGAACGAAGGGAGGGCGATATATATTGCATCATTTGACGGTTAAATATGTATGCAAAATTGGAACATATATATTACACATCATTGGACCCATGCATAATAATGGCTAAGTGTGTATACAAAATAGGAACATATATATATTACACATCATTGGACCCATAACATACGTTTCCTCAGTGCTGACGTTTTCGTTTTTGAGTCAGCTTCTTTCCCTTCTTGTTCGTCGAAGAATAATTGAGCCCCTCATTGTGACTTTGCCTTTTCCATGGAGTACGATTTTTCTTAGGTAATGTAGTATTGATTCTTCTTTTGACGTATACTTCATCATCATCGTCATCTTCCCTCATTGGGTTGTCGTACTGATCATAGTCTTCCTCGTTGGTGACCCCATCCATTCCAATGATGTTCCTTTTGCCTCTCCTCACGACAACACGGCTGGGATTGCGCGGGTCAGTTATGAAGAAGCATTGTGTCACGTGCTTAGCGTGTACCCATGGCTCGTTTTTTGCAATAGCATTCACGGTAGCGCTCTTGGCGTCGGGTATACTCATGGTAGTGAACATCCGGCTTTCTCTTTCGACATTCTTAGCCTATCTGACACGGAACATCGTCGTGTTGTGCAGTCCAGAGTAGTCAAGCTCCGAGATCTCCTCGACCCTTCCATAAAATTGTTCAGTTGTCCCGTTGTCGCTGCCGGTCATGCATTCCATCGTCACCCCTGAGTTCTGATCATCACTGTCCATATATTTTGCCTCCGTGTGGAACGTGTATCCGTTGATATCATATGCCTGATAGGTTACGAAGTTGGGCGAGGGGCCATGTGCTAAGGCGTATATGAGCAATCCGTCCTTAGAGCCCTCCTCCGGGGGATTAGCAATAATATGCTGTTTGAACCAATGCAGGAAAGTGGAGTTGTGCTCTCTAGTAACTTCGGCGTCCTTCCTGCATACCCCCCGGTCACGATACTTCTTTGCGATAATTTCTTTGTGCAGTGCCATGAAAGGATCTACCTCGTCTAGGTGTTGTAGCACTACCAAGTTTGCTCTGTCAAAGTCGCTGCGTCGATCTGAGTATGCCACGTGCAGTTCCCTGCGACCGTTGCAGTGAGCATCTCCTTCGAGCCTCCCATCGTGCTTGTTAACGGGCAAACCAACACTAGCACCAGGCGGCTAGTCTGCGCAATATAGAAAATTCTCACAGAAAGAGATGCACTCTTGTGCCAAATAGCCCTGGACGATGCTTCCATCCGGACGGGACATGTTACGAACGAATCCTTTGATGATCCCATTCATCCTCTCAAACGGCATCATGTTGTGCAGGAATGACGGCCCCAGGTCTATTATGTCATCCACAATATGGACACACAGATGCACCATCACGTCGAAGAACGCGGGCGGGAAGTACATCTCAAGCTCATTCAGTATCACAATGATCTCTTCCTGTAGCCTTTGGAGCTGCTTCACACTGATCGACTTTCGAGAGATGACATCGAAAAAGTTGCAGAGACCAATAAGCGTGTCACGGACGTGCTTGTCCATTATCCCTCTAAGGGCAACAGGTAGTATCTGCGTCATCATCACATGACAGTCATGAGACTTCATCCTGCTGAACCTTTTCTTGTCCGTGTCTAGATATCTGCTTATCTTGCCATAGTAACCGGAACTAACTTTGACTCCGGTAAGGCACTTAAAGAATTGATTGATCTCAGCCTGACTTAAGGTGAAGCAAGAAGGGGGGCAATAATCCTCTTTCTTTATTTTCTTGACCTTCTTCTCCCGTGCCTCTGTCTCCGTCTCTGTCTCGTCTGACATTTTACGGGCCGGCATGTGCAGATCTTCCCTGGTTTTCAAATCTTGCAAGTCTTTTCTTGCCTTCGGCCCATCCTTGGTCTTATCCGGCATGTTCATCAGTGTTGCGAGCAAGCTCTCAAGGGCATTCTTACAGATATGCATTTGATCAAGGCAATGAGGTGTATCGAGTTTGTGCCAGTACTCCAAGTCCCAGAACACAGACCTCGTCTTCCATACCTTCAGCAGCGGCTCCGGCGCCTTTCTCATCGTCTTTCCCGGCGCGGGGCACTCCTTCCAGTTTTTCAACAGCTCATCGATTTCGGCACCGCTCCGCTTACGTGGAGGTCCTCGATGCTCAGCGTAACCATTGAATAGATCTTCACGGTTTCTCCACGGGTCGTCCTGTTCAAGCCATCTTCGATGCCCCATGTACACGATTTTCCCAGACCCGCCATCTTTCCTTGACGTTAGCTGCTGAGACGTCGTATCATCCATGCACCGCGTGCATCCACAATATCCATGGCACACCTGGCCTGCCACATATCCGTAACCGAGATAGTCCTGCACTGTCGTGATCAGCGCGGCTCTCATGTTGAAATACTCACCTTTGCTGGCGTCCCATGTCTTGGCCGGTGTTTTCCATAACGTGTCTAACTCCTCTTGAAGTAGCCCCAGATACAAATTAATATTATTTCCTGGTTGTTTCGGCCCTTGAATAAGCATGCTCATGTGAATGTACTTCGATTTCATGCACAACCAGGGGGGAGGTTGTACATCCATACAAACACGGGCCATGTGCTATGGTTGGTGTTCTGGTTGCCAAACGGATTCATGCCATCGGTACACGCGCCGAGCACGATGTTCCTTGCATCACATTCAAAATACCGATAGAAGTTGTTCAATGCTCTCCACTGGCTTCCATCCTTCACATGTCTCAGCTTCGGATCATCTCCATCGTCGGGCTTCTTCCTCTCCGCGTGCCAGCGCATTAGCTTTGCTTCCTTGGGATCTACAAAATACCTCTGAAGACGGGGAGTGATCGGTAAGTACCATACAACTCTCTGGGGACATTTCTTCCCGGCCTTCTTGTATCGAGAAGCATTGCACACCGGACATCTTGTTTTTTCCGCGTGCTCCTTCCGATAAATTATGCAATCGTTGATGCATGCATGGTATCTAACGTGTGGTAGATCAAGAGGGCACACGATCTTCTTGGCCTCATCAACACTAGTAGGACATAGATTACCCGCGGGAAGAACATCCTTTAGGTACTTGAGATGCTCATCGAGGCTAGTGTCGGTCCATTTGTTTTTAGCCTTCGTCTTCAGGAGTTGGAGCGTGAAACTCAAGCGGGTCACCTCAGGATTGCAACCATCATACAATGGAGTGTTCGAGTCTACCACCAGTTGCTCCAGCTTAGCCTCCTCTCTAGAAGCAGCTCTCTCAGTACTCGTCTCCTTGCGAAGCAATGCTTGAACATGAGGGTCCCGCACAATTGAACTTAGTACCGACGAACTCTGCTGCGTGGAGTCCATGTCGTTCTCTCCGCCGCCATGTCCGGCCCCTTCTCCGCCGCCATGTCTGGCCTCTTCCCCGCCGCCATTATCGATCATCTCTTCGTCTTGCCTCGTGTCATCATTGCCTGCCCCGTCGGCATCCTCAACATCGTCATCCTCATCTTCAATTATCCATCGAGTATAGCCATCCATGAAACCAGTCATGAGCAGGTGCGCTTCGACACGACCATCGTCATGGGGGTCAAGCCAAACTATTCCTTTGCATTTTCGACACGGACATAAAACCTCTGTCCGATTATTTTCTTTCATGTCCTGCACCGCCGACCGCAACCACCTGTCCACCATCGTTCCACTGACCATCGTCAACTCTGCACGGTAATAATAAACAAATTGATTATAAAAATGCATGCATGCATCAAAGTCATAAAAAAATTGGCATGGCCTTCCCTAAAAATAGGACATATATGGATCTAGAGTTTGCCCGGAATTCACCGAAACGGAAATAAATCGACATTTCGGCAAAACAGAGGCAACTCAAAAGCACAATTTGGCGGCGTCAACTCATGCCACACACACAATTTCCACAAACATATCACACACACATAAACATATTTCCATTTTTCAAAAGCATGAAATTTTCATCACCTCTATCTCGATCGAGATCGAGCACACGGTGGAGATGATGTTGTAGGGAGATCAAAAGTGCACAAAGCTCTTCTTGACAAATATAGATCTAGTTAGGGGGCAAATAGGTCACTTAACTAAATCCTACATCTACCTAGCTACCTAATTTGGTAGGAGACAACTTCAACTAGTGGAGGGGGAAGGAAAAAGAGAAAGGAGATGCATTAATGGAGGTGGTGTAGTTATGTAGGAGTAATGAAGAGAGAGAAAGGTGGATAGAAGAGAGAGAGTAATGGGGGAGAAGTATTAAGGAGAAGAAGAGTGAGAGTGGGAGCATGTGGTGGAGGTAGGGGGAAGGGAAGAGAGGAGGGGGAGGTAGGGGGAAGGGAAAAGAGGAGGGGGAGGGGAGGGACGGGTGGGGAAAGGTGTTGGGTTGGTGCGGGTTAGCAGTAGCGCGGGACATAAAACGCGGTGCTGATAAGGATTTAGCAGCACTGCGCTTTGGGATACGGCGCTACTGCTAACTGGGACAAAAAAGTGTGGCAATTTGAAATTTACCAGCAGCGATCCCGGAAAAAGCGCGCTACTACTACATACTTAGCAGTAGCGCGGTTCTTGCGACCGTGCTACTGCTACTTAGAGTTAGGTGAACACCGCCGGTCGATATTTGTAGCAGCGCGTTTTAGGCCGAGCGCGCTACTGCTAAATCCTTATCAGCAGCGAGTTTACAGGACACGCGCTACTACTAGTTAGCAGCAGCGCTCCTTTTTGAACCGCGCTGCTGCTAAGATTCTGTGTATAGGCTTTTCCCTAGTAGTGGGAGGCGAGGCAACGGCGATCAACGCCGGTGAACGGTGGCTCCCCGCGGGCTCCAGAGGGTCGGGATGGATCCGCAAGACCGGGGCGGTTCTTCCGGTGGTCGAGGGAGTGATGGGGATGGAGGGAGTCGTCGGCGACGAGCTTCGCGGCGGCCGGCGGCATCGGGAGTAAAGTGGTTTTGGGGCTGTGGTGGTTCCCGATCAAAATCGAGCAGGGGGAAGGGTTCACGGGAGGAAGAGAGAGCTTCTGGTGGAGAGAGTGGAGAGGGGGAGGCCCTGGTGGCGCCGGAATGGCCGGGGCAATGGCGGCGGCTGCGGTTGCCGGAGATGGGGAAGGAGACCTCCCCGAGTTGATTGGCTGCCAATGGGGTCCTAGGGAGATGGCTTGGGACTGCCTGCGTGCGGGGATGAGCTCGGGGCTCCTTATATAGGCGAGTCGAGGCGGTTCAGCGGCGGCCGTGGATAAGGTCGTCGGCGACCGTCTTTCTGTAGCTTGGGCGACGTGGCTGCGATGAGCGCTAGGGGACACGCTTGCGGATGAGCTCGCACTGCTCCAGGAGGCAGGTGGCAAGCGTTGACGGCTTGGGCGGCACCGACCTGGCCGAGACGCGCTGCGGACACCGGCGTGCCGCCAAGAGCTCTGACGGCGGTGTTGTAGGCTGCCAGGGCGGCTTGGTGCGTTGCGGTGAGAAGGGGAGCGCGTGGCGTGGCGCTACAGAGCGGGCAAGAACCAGGGGCGCGACGCGTCAGCTCGGGCGCGGCACGTGCAATACGCGTGCTCTGCCCGCGCCCAGAGCACGCACGGAACGTGCTTGACGAAATGTCGGGGCATGCTAGGGGTCTCGTGTGGGGTTGGCAAGCAACAAAACTAGATTAGTCACTACTAGGAAAAGGCATGCTAGTGGCGCACCAGTTTTTCCTTCTAATGGCGCACTACTGGTGCGCCACTAGCATCACGCCATTAGAATTAAATTCTAATGGCGCACCACTGGTGCGCCATTAGTATCTGGTGTTCTAATGGCGCACCATGTAGTGCGCCATTAGTATAGGCCACGATGCGCCATTAGTATTTTTGAATTTTGAAGGCGGGAAAATAGTAGTGGCGCACCGTCTAACCCCCACCGTGCGCCATTGCTATTTTTGAATTTTGAATTTGGATCTGGATCGCGATTTTTTGCCCATTTTTTGCTCGTTTTTTTGCTCGTTTTTTTGCATGATATTATTTCAAATTTTGTTCCCGTTTTTGGATCTTGTATGTTCTTTTGCCGTGTTATTTTGCCGGAGAGGAGTTCGCCGGAGAGGAGGAGGAGGAGGTGACCGCAGCATCGCCGGAGAGGAGGACGAGGTCGCCGGAGAGGAGTTCACTGGAGCATCGGAGAGGAGGAAGGAGAAACCATGAGGGGATGGGAGGAGAGGAGGGAGGAGGAGCTCACCGGAGAGGAGGGAGGAGGAGCTCACATGAGAGGAGGGAGGAGGAGCTCACCGGAGATGAGGGA
>NC_041387.1:591244229-591244895 GCF_002162155.2 Triticum dicoccoides | reverse complement strand
AGGGGAGGAGAGGAGAGGAGGGAGGAGGAGGTCGTCGGAGAGGAGGAGGAGGTCGCCGGAGAGGAGGAGGAGGAGGTCGCCGGAGAGGAGAAGGGTAGTATGGTGGAGGAGAGAAGGGAAGATGGAGTGGAGGAGTGGAGGAGAGGTGGAGTGGAGGAGAGGTGGAGTGGAGGAGAGGTGGAGTGGAGGAGAAGAATGAAGAGGTAAGGAGGAGAGGACACGCCCAGCCATATATACGGCATACTAATGGCGCACCGCGGGCAGGTGCGCCATTAGTAACTTTATTTTATTTTTTTGATTTATTTTGAATTTTTAAGGTGGGAAAATACTAATGGCGCACCACGGGCAGGTGCGCCATTAGTAACTTTTTTTTATTTATTTGATTTATTTTGAATTTTGAAGGCGGGAAGATACTAATGGCGCACCATGGGCTGGTGCCCCATTAGTAAGTTTGAATTTTTTTGAATTTTTTGCCTCTCCAGATCTTAAAAGGCCCATAAGTTTTTTTCTGTTTGGTTTTTGAGGATTTTGAAAATGTTTAACGGGGTTCCCCCAGTTAAATTTGGATGCAACTTTTCGAGTAGATGATTTTTCATATAAAAAACTTTTTCATTCGAGTTAGTATGCAAAAGTTATGCCCATATTTACAAATTCCAGAGAGATTTT
>NC_041387.1:591238259-591243924 GCF_002162155.2 Triticum dicoccoides | reverse complement strand
TAGTAGTTGAAATTAGTAATGGCGCACCACTCCCACGATGCGCCATTAGTAGTTTTGAAAAAATTATAAATTTTTTTTTTACTAATGGCGCACCGTGGGATGTGGTGCGCCATTAGTATTTGCACACTAATCACGCACCAACACATGGTGCGCCATTAGTATTTAGTAATGGCGCACCACATGTACAGTGCGCCATTAGTGTCCATCCCATCTATAGCCCTTTTCCTAGTAGTGAGTGGTAGAGGGAAGATCAAGGGACAAGGTGGTTTGGTCAGGAGACCAAGTTCATAATGCAAACAAAACTCATGCCAAATCAGTTCATGCTTTCAAGGTGTTTGACAAAATGCCACAGGAACCTAGGCACTTCTTGGAGTGGCCAAATCTTCCAGAGTGGGGTCTCTTTAGATGGAAGAGAGGGTGGTGAGGTTACTTTGTGAAAAGCACAAACTTGCTAGTGCAAGTTTTGCAGAACTCTAATTCTGGACAGGAGGTGAATGGCATCATTTCATGAACCAAAAATGATCCAATGGGTGCATGCTCCTGGACTTAGAGGTTTAGCATGGAGGACTACAAGTAGGATAAAGCTCATGGGTAAAGGAGCAACTTAAGAAGTAGTTGTTGTACAAATCCTCAAGTTGGACCAGAATGAAGATGAGGATGATTCACTCAAATCTTTCAAAGAACATCACTGGTTTTTTTGCATAAAATTGAATCATATGATGCTACTCACATCCCATAATTTTGGTGGAGGCTAGAAAGAAATATTTAAATGGGTTGTAGTGAAAAATTGCCCACTGGACCAAAGAAGAAAATTGGGTGTAGAGCTCAAAATATTTCATGAATAAAAGATATTTTTGCATAAAAGTGATTTAGAAACATCACATGACATCTCCAAATTTTGGTTGGAATTTTAAGTGAATTTATCAAATGGTTGTAGTTCAAATATGGCCATATAACCTTGAAAAAACCATTTTTCAAGAAGATAAAGATCAAGCAAATTAACTATGTAATTAGTTCTACTAATAAAAGAAAAGTTTTTCTTGAGAGGTTAAACAGGTCCAATAACATATTTGAAAAGTTTTCATTTTGGGGAAAACTCCATAATAGCAAGGGAGAAAAAGGTTCAAAATTCAAAAGGGAGCCCAGGAACTAAAAGTTTTAATTTCCTGGCAAAATTTTAATTAGCAAAACAAGGTTAAAAAAATTTTGGGGTGTCACAAACTTCTTCATATGATCTCCGAATTGAGCAAACTCAACGAGTAGCATCAAAACAGCGACTGGTTATAGTAAGAAGAGGCAGGGGAGGTATGCCTAACAAACAAAGGAGTGAAACCTCCAACAGAGAAGAACCGGCATACCCTCCAACATCGAAAACATCATAGAAGATGCAAGTGAACTCCGTTTTCGATGAACTCGAGCTTGTCATAAAAAAGACCAAGAGCTCCAAATCTCACAAGGAGAAGAACCAAACAAGAACCAATAAAGATGATGCAAGGATGCAATGGTTTGAGCTCTCTATGAACGATACGATCAAGCAACTCATGAGAGCCCCCCTTGATAGTACGACAATCGATCCTATAACCCGGTCTCCCACAACTACCGTGAGACCGGTAAAATAGAAAACCTATCAAGGGCAAACCTTTGCCTTGCACATGATCCACTTGAGCTAGATGATGACGATCTTGTCCTTCTCAAGATGGACCACCTTTCTTGATTGTGTTGGGTCGATGGATACTAGATGATTGCTCCCCCATACTCCACTATGGGTGAGCCACTCTTCGACACATCTTCACAAGTCCATTGACACCACAATGGATGGCAAGCTTCAAGCACTTGATCTCTTCGTGATGCTCCACTTGAACTTGCACACAGCAATCTTGATGACGATCATCACTTGATGTCATCCTTTCCATGGGTTGTATGATCTCTTCCTCTTGACACAAGCCCATGGACACGTACCTAACCCCACATAGACTCTCACATAGAACATGGGTTAGTACACAAAGTGTAATGGACAATGCTTACCATACCATGGGATCACTTGATCCCTCTCGGTACATCCTTTACGCTTTGTGAGTTGATCAACTTGATTCACTCTTGACTTAGTCTTGATCAACCTTGAATCTTTCCAACTCTCTTCATTTGGATGATGTCTTGAAGGTAAACATGAATGATCACACAATCTTCTTCTTCAAGACATGCTTGCAATAAGCTCAACACTCACATGACCAATCTTTGGATAATTCCTTAATAGCACCTTGGTCAACCCATAAACTCCTTGAAACCAACACATGGACTTCAAGAAATGCCTATGGAAAAATCCTTCAAATATAACTCAATGCAACCATTAGTCCATAGAGAATGTCATCAATTACCAAAACCACACATGGGGGCACCGCATGTCCTTTCAAACACGAAAGAAAGAAAATTTTATAATGGGCCGGCCCAGTTCGCTCGCTCCTGAGTGAATCAGGAGCTGTTTGACGCTTAATGCGTCAAATAGGAGGTCCCTAATTTCTTTTAGTGATTTCAAGGATGGGAGCAACTAACTAACGGTATCCCTTGGGGAGCTCCTGCAAGGGCGATTTCTTGGTCTTCGAGCACGCAGTAGCCGCCACGTGTTGTGTGTTTGACGCTCGTTCTCAATTCATTTAATTATTTTTCTTTATGTGTTTTCAAGTTTTAGGTGAGTTTTTTTATTCGGCATTTTGATTTTCCAGGTTTTCCCCTAGGTTTTGGAGGAAAATAAACTGAATTCTCAAGGTTTTTTTGTAAGCAATACTTTTTCATGAGTAGTGCGTCTGTGAGAACCGAGAAGCACAACTATACTTCTCGAAAAAGGGAATGCGCAACCTGTGCTTACACAAGAAGCACAATTGTGCTTCCTAAAAAAATACGGTTGTGCTTTCACGAGAAGCACAACTATGCTTTTTGGGAATAGATAGTTATACTTCTCAAAAAGGCATAATTGTGCTTCATGAGAAGCACATATGTGTTTTGCCCTAAAAGGGGAAAGACGCAACCCGTGCTTCCATAAGAAACACAACTTTGCTTCCTCAAAAATGTAAAAAGCACAGTTTATGCTTCCGTGAAAAGCACACATGTGCTTTTGTGCGAGGCACACATATGCTTTCTGAAAAGGGAGAATCACATCGTGCTTACAATAAGAAAAGTAAAAAAAACTCAACTGTGCTCTAGATTCTATTTTTTATTTTTTATTTTTATGGTTTTGATCTTTTCTTGTTTGATTTCTCGTTATTTTATTTTCTTTTCTACTTTGGTTTTTTAAATGTTTTTTTCTATTTTTTCGTGAAAATAAGTTGGACAAACTATTAACATGGGATCTAGTTTCAAATATCTCGACATGAGAAATACATCTTTGGAAATGATTCATGATTGAGGTGCACGGTTTAAGAAATCAAACATTTTGAAAAGTGAAGCTACAAAAAACGAAAACTCTCTGGTTGTGATAAGTGGCACACATGCATTGCACCACTTGTCTACATCAGAGAAAGATGAAAGCGACCTTTGCAAGAGGTACCCCGATTTCGGTCATGAGTTCGTGGGGTGAAAAGCTTTTATTAGGCTGAAAAGTAATGCATTGATGGGCTGAAGTATTGGAGTTGGAGTTGTAGCATGCTGCTATACCTCTTATAGCGAGACAGAAGCCAGCGTCGCATGAAAGAACACCCTTAGTGGGCCCACCCAATAGATGGTTTTGTGCATTTCTTCATTTTGTGTCGTTTTTTCTCATATTTTCTATTTATCTTTTTCTTGTTTACTTTTGTCTATACTTTCCAAAAAACTAAAACACATATATTTCTCAAACAATTACATAAGTTTCGAAAATGTTTTTGTAGTGTCAAAAAATTGTCTGTGCAACTTTAAAAAATGTGATTGCATTTGAAAAAAATGATTCTACGCGTATTCAAAAATAAGTTCAAAAATATGTGCATGAAAAAATTATTTAAAAAATGATAATCTAATATGAAATACACGTTTCAGATGTATATGAAAACCGTAATATGTGTAATAAAATTAGCATGACAGCATGCATTCAAAAAAACGGGTTAATCACTATATTTGAAAAATGTTAAATGCGTATAAACAATATTCCTTATGTATAGGAAAAATGTTCAATGTACATAAAAAAAGTAGACATCAAAAACATACATCTTTTGATCTTTAAAAGTTTTAATCATATATTTGAAAAGTGATAAACATGTACTCCCTCCGTCCCATAATGTAAGACATTTTTTGACACTAGTGTCAAAAAACGCCTGACATTATGGGATGGATGGAGTATAAAAAATGTTTCGTATGTATGCAGAAAATGTATAACGTGTATGAAAAAGGTAGACATAAAAAGCATATAATTTTAAAAATAGTAATAATGTATTTCATAATTGGTAAATCTGTATAAAAAATGTTCTTGATGTATACGAGAAAAATATAGACATCAAAAACATATATTTAAAAATATATTTATTTAAAAAATGTTAAACATGTATAAAAAACATAGGTATGCGGCATAATTCGTGATAAGAAAGTGTAGAACCCGCAGGGAGCCAAAATCCTGGCACTACCTACCGAGCAACTACGTTCTCATAGACGTAAATACACTAACACACAAATAAGAGTTTGGAAATAGTTTACTCTAACCAGATGCTAGGAGAAACGATAAAAAGATTTTTTTACTAAACTACAAACAATAACTTAGAAACGGTAAATAAAAGCACTAAATGAAATAGAGTGGTGTTTGAGTAGTAAAGACGCTCTTAAGGGTTCTGGAGTCATCACCACTAGTATGATTTCCACAACTTATGAGATAGCATAGTTCTAGGTCTGCATCTTTAATCCGTGTTGTATGTGCACTTGTAGAAAAGAGGGCTTTGGTCCAAACTCGATCTATACATTAGTTCCGGTTGCATTACAAATCAGGACTAATGTGAGCATTAGTCCCGGTTCGAGCGGCTAGGGCGGCGGGCAGGCATCATTCCCGATTTAAATGGGACCTTTAGTCTCGGTTGAAGACACCAACCGGTATTAAAGAGTTTGAGACATTAGTCCTGGTTGGTAGCTCTAACCGGGACTCAAGGTCGTTGGAGACACCAACCGGACCTTTAGTCCCGGTTGGAGCCATCAACCGAGACTAAAGGGGTTCTGAAAGTTTCTTTTTTCTTTTTTATTTGTTTTTTGTTTAAAATTGCTTATATCTTTTAGAATATTTGATGTTTTTGAGTGAGTCCTTTTGCATTAGATTCAAAATTTTGTCTAGTTTTTGTTTGTGCCATTAGTTTTCATATTTGAATGATTTAAATTTGAGTTTGTTCCAATTTTCTTCAAACCCTAGATTGTGAACAATTTGAGTTTAAGAATAGATTTTAATTTAACTCTTGTTGCTCCTAGTCACAAGTTAGATTGTTGTCACAGTAAGATTTATTTGGTTATTTTTAGAATAATTTAAATTAGGATTTTAAATAAAATAGTACTGTTTTGCTTTTGTAGTTGTTTCAGTCCTTTAATTGTTGTTTTTAATTATTTTCAGTTAGTTCTTTTTGTAGATTTTAACATGTTGTAGTATGTTTCTGTTAGACAACAGTAGATTGGATGGTATGATTGGACGGTGCTAGAAGATGTATTCGACAGTAGGATTGGATGGACA
>NC_041387.1:591215055-591237728 GCF_002162155.2 Triticum dicoccoides | reverse complement strand
TAAAAAACAAAAGAAAATGATAAAAAAATTAAAATTAAAATCCTTCAAGATGTAATTATGTTACTACAGTTACTACATCTACTAGTTAGAAAAATTAAAAAACATGAATTTCGACATGTTTTGAAAAAAAGTGTTTTGAAAAAGTAAAACGGCTATAACTTTTGCATATGATGTCGAAAGAAACGTATAATATATCAAAATGTTCAGCACGAGAACCCGATTCCGATTTCAATCGCCATAGGCCATTTTGCAATTTTTTGGAATCCTCAAATTCTGAAAGGAAAAAAAGTTATCCTCAAATTTAATTTTTTTGAATTTTTTGGTCTTGGCCAAACTGTGGCCAAACTATGGTCAAACTACTTATTCAATAAATATTAGTGTTTCAAATAATTACTGTTTTTTAGAATAATAGTTTCAAACTCAAAAGATGAAACGTGTGACTTCATGCTCAATTTCAACTCCTAAAATCAAATAACAGCACCTGTTGCAACTGGACAGACATTGTATATAGTGATTCAAGGATTCTCACCATTTTATACCTTAGCCAGTACCAGATCAACAAATTATAACTATTTTATCAATGAATCTAGATCAGGCACTTGTGCTTAGCCAAACATAGAAAGCTCATTAATTCTCATCCGGTACACATCACCAAGAAGCAATTGATTCTAGCATACGAGAAATAATTTTAAAAATTAATGATTTCATATTTGAATTCCTCACATTTTTTTGATAATAATGGATATATTATTTGTCGAATTTCGATTTACAGATTTAAAGATATTAATTATGCCATATTAAATGAATAAATGACAAAAATGAATAAAATAATATTATTACTTATTCTATTTTCATAGAAATTCAATATTATTATTACTTATTTTATTTTAATAATTGTTTGGAATTCAAAAAATTAAATCATGTGACATCAAGACCTAAGGGTTAATAGGATTGACAGCTTAGTATTGTCGGGAAAACAACAAGTGCAGACTTGAAAACTGTTGGGAATCGTTGCATGGAAAACAAAAAAAATTCTATGCACAAACAATGATCTACCCATGAAGATGCATAGCAACAAGGGGGAGAGTGTGTCTACGTACCCTCGTAGACCATAGACGGAAGCGTTTAACAACACGGTTGACGTAGTCGAACTTCTTCACGATCAAGTACCGAACGTATGACACCTCCGCGTTCTGTACATGTTCAACTTGATGACGTCCTCCGACTTCTTGATCCAGCAAGACGGCGAGATAGTAGATGAGTTCCGACAGCATGACGGCATGGTGACAATGATGGTGAAGTGATCTCTGCAGGCTTCACCTAAGCACTATGAAAATATGACCGGGGTGTAAATGGTGGAGGGGTGCGCTGCACACGGCTAGGAAATTGTCTATTCTGTGCTAGGGCGCCTTATATATGTATATATATATATATATAGGTGGGAGGGAGGGAGGAGCAGCCATAGGAGGCGCCCAAGTAGGAGGAATCCTAATTGGAGTCCCTCCCAGGCCGCGCCCCCCTGCCATATATAACTGAGGGGGAAGGAAAGAGGGGGGAGAGGGAAGGAAGTAGGAATCCTAATCCACACTTTCCCTTCGCTTCTCCCCTTTCCCTACCCTCCTTAGGCCGACCCATATGGGGGGTGCACCAGACCCTTGTGGCTGGTGCGTTTCCCCTCTTGGCCCATAAGGCCCACATCTTTTGCCGGGGGTGCCCGAAACCCCTTCCGGTGACCCAATAAGTACCTGATACTCCCCGAAACACTCCTGGTATCCGAATACTATTGTCCTATATATCAATCTTTACCTCTCGACCATTTAGAGACTCCTAGTCATGTCCGTGACCTCATCCGGGACTCCGAACAACATTCGGCACCAAATCACATAACTCATTTAATACTAAATCGTCATCAAACGTTAAGCGTGCGGACCCTACGGGTTCGAGAACTATGTAGACATGACTGAGACCTCTCTAGTCAACAACCAATAGCGGAACCTGGATGCCCATATTGGCTCCTACATATTCTATGAAGATCTTTATCGGTCGAACCGTTATGACAACATACGTAATTCCCTTTGTCCATCGGTATGTTACTTGCCCGAGATTCAATCGTCGGTATCTTCATACCTAGTTCAGTCTCGTTACCGGCAAGAATCATTACTTGTTTCGTAATACATCACCTCATGACTAACTCCTTAGTCGTTTTCTTGCAAGCTTATGATGTGTATTACCGCGAGGGCCCAGAGATACCTCTCCGATACCCGAAGTGACAAATCCTAATCTCGATCTATGCCAACTCAACAAACACCTTCGGAGATACCTATAGAGCATCTTTATAATGACCCAGTTACGTGTGATGTTTGATAGCACAAAAGGCATTCCTACGGTATCCGAGAGTTGCATAATCTCATAGTCGAAGGAATATGTATTTGACATGAAGAAAGCAAAAGCAATAAAACTGGACGATCATTATGCTAAGCTAACGGATGGGTCTTGTCCACCACATAATTCTCCTAATGATGTGATCCCGTTATCAAATTACAACTCATGTCCATGGTCAGGAAACCTTAACCATCTTTGATCAACAAGCTAGTCTAGTAAAGGCTTACTAGGGACATGGTGTTTCTTTATGTATTCACACATGTATTATGGTTTCCGATCAATACAATTCTAGCATGAATAATAAACCTTTATCATGAATAAGGAAATATAAAATAATAACTTTATTATTGCCTCTAGGGCATATTTCCTTCAGTCTCCCACTTGCACTAGAGTCAATAATCTAGTTCACATCGCCATGTGATTAACACCCACAGTTCACATCGCCATGTGACTAACACTCAAAAGATTTTACTAGAGTCAATAATCTAGTTCACATCGCCATGTGATTAATACCCAAAGAGTACTAAGGTGTGATCATGTTTTGCTTGTGAGAGAGGCTTAGTCAACGGGTCTTCCACATTTAGATCCGTATGTATTTTGCAAATTCTATGTCTACAATACTCTACATGGAGCTACTCTAGCTAATTGCTCCCACTTTTAATATGTATTCAGATTGAGACTCATAGTCATCCGAATCGGTTACAAAGCTTGCATCGACGTAACCCTTTATGACAAACTTTTTATCACCTCCATAACCGAGAAATATCCCCTTAGTTCTCTTAGGTAACTAAGGATATTTTTTTCTGTTGTCAAGTGATCTACTCCTAGATCACTATTATACCCCCCCCCCTTTTCAAACTCATGGCAAGGTACATAATAGGTCTGGTACACAACATGGCATGCTTTAGAGAACCTATGGCTGAGGCATAGGGAATGACTATCGTTCTCTCTCTATCTTCTACCGTGGTCAGGCTTTGAGTCTTACTCAACTTCACACCTTGCAACACAAGCAAGAACCCTTTCTCTGACTGATCTTTTTTGAATTTATTCAAAATTTTGCCAAGGTGTGTACTTTGTGAAAGCCCTATTAAGCGTCTCAATCTATCCCTATAGATCTTGATGCTCAATATGTAAGTAACTTCACTAAGGTCTTTTATTGAAAAACTCTTATTCAAGTATCCTTTTATGCTATCCAGAAATTCTATATCATTTCCAATCAACAATATGTCATCTAAGAAATGCTATAGAGCTCCCACTCACTTTCTTGTAAATACAAGCTTCACCGAAAGTCTGTATAAAACCATATGCTTTGATCACCTCATCAAAGCGTATATTCCAACTCCGAGATGCTTACACCAGTCCATAGATGGATCGCTGGAGCTTGCACACTTTGTTATCATCTTTAGAATCGACAAAACCTTCTGGTTGCATCATATACGACTCTTTAAGAAATCCATTGAGGAATGCACTTTTGACGTCCATTTGCCAGATTTCATAATCATAAAACACGGCAAGTGCTAACATGATTCATACGGACTTAAGCATCGCTATGGGTGAGAAGGTCTCATCGTAGTCAACCCCTTGAACTTGTCGAAAATCTTTTGCGATAAGTCAAGCTTTGTAGACAGTAACATTACCATCAGCACCAGTCTTCTTCTTGAAGATCCACTTATTCTCTATGGCTTGCCGATCATCAGGAAAGTCCACCAAAGTCCATACTTTGTTCTTATACATGGATCCTATCTCATATTTCATGGCTTCAAGCCATTCGTCGGAATCTGAGCTCATCATAGCTTCTTTATAATTCATAGGTTCGCCATGGTCTAGTAACATGACTTCCAGGACATGATTACCGTACCACTCTCATGCGGATCATGCTCTGGTCGATCTATGAGGTTCAATAGTAACTTGATCTGAAGTTTCATGATCATTATCATTTTCTTCCTCTCTAGTTGGTGTAGGCATCATGGGAACGGTTTTCTCTCATGTGCTACTTTCCAATTTAAGAGAATGTACAATTACCTCATCAAGTTCTATTTTCCTCCCACTCACTTCTTTTGAGAGAAACTCCTTCTCTAGAAAGGATTCATTCTTAGCAACAAAAATCTTGCCTTTAGATCTATGGTAGAAGGTGTACCCAATGGTTTCCTTAGGGTAGCCTATGAAGACACATTTCTCCGCTTTGGGTTCGAGCTTATCAGGCTGAAACCTTTTGACATAAGTGTCGCTTCCCCAAACTTTTAAGAAATGACAGCTTAGGTTTCTTGCCAAGCGACAATTCATATGGTGACATCTCAATGAATTTAGATGGTTCCCTATTTAATGTGAATGCGGCTGTCTCTAATGCATAACCCCAAAACTATAGTGGAAAATCGGTAAGAGACATCATAGAACGCACCATATCTAATAAAGTATGGTTATGACGTTTGGACACACCATTACGCTGTGGTGTTCCAGGTGGCGTGAGTTGTGAAACTATTCCACATTTTTTATATAAAGGTCAAACTCGTAACTCAAATATTCGCCTCCTTGATCAGATCGTAGAAACTTTATTTTCTTGTTACGATGATTCTCTACTTCACTCTTAAATTATTTGAAGTTTTCAAATGTTTCACACTTGTGTTTCATCAAGTAGATATACTCATACCTACTCAAATCATCTATGAAGGTGAGAAAATAACGATACTTGCACTACAACAAAATATGTCAGTAGGTATGCTAATTCTAAGATGCTTTTATATTCCTCTCTATATTAGAAGTACCTATTATGTAGAGACGCTTTTTAGGACGATATGCATAGCGTCACAAATTTTATTTTTACAGGTTCATCATATTCATTATTATTTTCATGTGGAAGTAAGTAGGGACGATTTTTGAGACGTTTTAGAATACGACGCTAGGGCTTAGAAAAGAGTTCAACAATAATCTATAATCTTCTCTAAGAGAAATCATATAATTTTGTAATCGTCGGTTGTAAATAAAATCAAGCTAATAAAATGCACAAAACACGGATCAGAAAAGACCTGCCCACAAACGAAAAAGAAATCTCTTGACGAGACTCAGTTTTTTTGGGTGACACATGGAACAGAATTCTCACCACCTCACGGGCCTTGTGTCATATAGGAATGCGACGCACGTGGTCCAGACGACTGGGCTGGCTCACCGGACCTTAATGCGAGCTGTTTTTTTTAACATGCAACATAAAAATCCCAAAAACTGAGAAACGTGGGACTTGAACTCGGGACCTGGCGCTGATTAATTGAACTCGGGACCTGGCGCTGATTAACTAACGTTGCAAGCCAATGGAAAAGATGACTGTATGTGATCGTTCCGAAGCGCAAAATATTTATTAACCCACTGCAGCGCCGAGATTCGGAAACATTTCCGATTATTTCTGAAAACTGCCAAAAAATTGAAATGCCAAAAAAATCAAACTACATTTAAAATTCAAAAAAAAATGTAAAAATTTCTGGAATTCTGAATGAATTTTTTAAACCATGAATAAATACTGAAACCCCCAAACATTTTTTAACGTGAAAATACATTTTTGAAAATTCCGAACATTTCTGGAAACGCAAGAGCAATTTTGAAAATGACTATTTTATTTAAACTTGAACATTTATTTCAAAAGGGAAATTCGTTTGAAAGTATGTAAAAAAATTAAAATTCTGAACATTTCTTGTATTTTCACACATTTATTAAATATTGTGGAAAAAATGAAATTCAAAAAAATTATATTAGCATTCCTTTAAATGTTTTTGTGTTGGAAATCATGAAAAAAAAATTGACTTTCAGAACAGCTTTGGAGGGCTTGAAAAAAAGTATTTGAAGTTTTTGAACTTGTAAAAAGAAGTGGAAAAAATTAAACTGAGAAAATGAGACTAAAAGAAGAAACAAAACTTTATTCCGTGTAGCCACTTGTCTCATGTTCATCACGGCGTTCACACCGGGTCGACGTAAATTTCAGTGAGCTCATTATGCCACCATGCCCTTCCTCCTTATGGTCGACATTGTACATCGAAACATTATAAATAATTCGATATAATTATCATTTTTCTCTAAAAAACAATCACTTCACAATATATGTGCAATAAATAATATTTTTCTCAAAATGACAAGATTCCTGCATTCATTAAGAATAAAAAGAGTTGCTCAGTTAATTTGGAAAAGCCGAGAGCTGAGCAAAAAGCAAATTGTCCAATTAATTATGAAGCGTCGGAGAAAAACCAACACAACCACTGAGCGGCACACATAAGATACCGCACACTACTCCAATGAGAGCCTCATCGAACCAGCACGCATGCGTCATCCTTATCATTCCTCCCTAGAGGCGTCCTCACCATCCCTAAAACACGAGCCAACGACTTCGACTTCACCGTAGGCGATCATCGACCCAACCCACACTATACATGGCGTGTGGAGATGTATGAAGATCCGCACCAGAACTCGGCTCCTACGAGCAGACAGTGCCACTCCGACTCTGACGGAGAATCACGAAGGAGAACTAGGCACGGCTGGTGCCGCAGACGATCATTGAACGAACCAGCTGCTCCCGTCATCGTATGCCAATCGAGA
Organism: Triticum dicoccoides; assembly: GCF_002162155.2. NCBI lineage: Eukaryota > Viridiplantae > Streptophyta > Magnoliopsida > Poales > Poaceae > Triticum > Triticum dicoccoides. The sequence goes on along the minus strand of NC_041387.1, from coordinate 591,230,771 downwards.
CCCCACCACCACAGCTTCGACTTCACACAAGGCGTCGGAGAAGAGCCAACTGCGCCTCAACCATATCCAATTCTCTGATATTGCTCTCCTCATCATCGTTGCCACAAAAGCCTCAACGCCAACACCACAGTCGTCCACCGATCCAGCTCGCCAATACCCAACTCCAAAGACGAAGCTCCCATGGGAGGAGGGATACGACACGAAGGCGCCGCCATCGTTTGATCAAACCAGATCAAGTGTTTCCCCCGGAGCTACAGCGATCCACGCGAGAGCGGGAGCGGTGTGGCAACAATACATCGATGCCTCCAAGAAGGTAAACGACGACCACGACCGTCGCCATCGCTGGTCACGCCCACACCCGAGACAAGGTTTTCACCCAAGCTCCCGACACCACCTCATCTGCACATCATCTCACAAACAGCACCACCTAGCACCACCACGGAGCCAGCTCGCAATCGAAGAAACTCATCATTGGAGCAGCCAAACCGCACCTTGCGGAGGCCGTCGACCAACAACAACCGCTAGATCCACCAACCACCGATCGACAGTTGTTCATCGGATGCAGCACAAACCAATCCTTATATACCGATGACCACGCCGCCATGGACCAGAGATATGCCGTCCGAGACCACGAAGCACCTTCGTTCCTAGCCGTGACCAGGCTCCCATGTGCATTCATCGGAGAACGCAGAAGATCCAACAGCCGCCCGTCCGCTGCTGCTCCATCATTGCGAGCGCTCCACCACGCCCCCCGGGCAACGGCCCCTCACCACGCCGTCGAGTGACCTCACGATGGTAGAACCTCATCGCGAACCGCTTGTGCCGCACCTCCACATGCAGACTCACTGCGCCCTAGCCATGACCAGAGAACCGGCCACCACCCCACACCGCCAGGGCCGCCCCTGCTGGCTGACTGCCGCCCGCACACTAGATCCGAGCGCGAGGGCCTCGGATCTGCCTCTTTGCCCGAGGAGAGGACCTTCAACCCGCCGACACAGAGCACGCGACGTCCACTCGCCAGCACCACACGAGCCTGCCACGAGGACGCCCGCTCCCTAAAGAAGACCTGACGCTGCCGCTGCCACACAGGCTTTCCCTCGATAGCGCACATGGTGGCTGCGAGGGGGGAGGCGGCTGTCGATGGTGGATAGGTTCACCGCCCATGTCACTCGTGTGGAGCGACATGGGCCTAATGTGTGCTTCTTAATGGCATACATGCAAAAAGTAATAGTAAGAGAGCAAGTGTAGGATCACTGGCCTCTTTTCTAGTTGTTTTATCTATAATAACAGAAATATATTATCATTTCCCTAAATTATAAAAATTAAATTTTCCTGAATTTTGTTTGGAGGAAATTATTTTTGGCCCTTGGCGCTCCTATTTCTCTTTTGCCGCCAGAAAATAACTCCCCGTATATATTTTCTCTCACCCACGCCGCCATCTCCCCACTTATCTCCTTCAACCTCCTAATCCATCTAATGGGATCCCTCCCTGGCCGACTGGCTGGTGATGTGCATCGCCTCCACAGAGGAGCGTCCATCGATTTGTTTGGTGGCGGACTTAGGGAGACTCGGTGGGCGGCGAGCGATTGGATGCGGCGGAGATTGGGGGACAGAGACCGGCCGGCGGGTGCCTCAGTGGCGGCGGTGGCGATTGGGCGGGCAGGTCGGAGGAAGCATCTGCTGCGACGAACATCTTCATCTTCAACCTACAGGTGGAATATGCAGAGCAAGCACGGAAGTACATCCGTGCCACCTAGGGTAGCCACCCCAGATTTGTCGTGCCCCTGCCCATTGAGATCTGTTCGCTCAAACTGGTACGGAAAATCCTCAAATTCTTCTAGATTCTCAAACTTATGTAGTAAATTGATTTCCTGCTTAATCACTGTAATTTTTGGTGTTCGACTCTGCAAACTGCAGCTGCTCTGCTCCGTGGTAGGAGTAGAGTAGATATTCACATCAATGAAAAAGTCTTCTGAACATTGGGCGTACATACAGTTTGCTCGGTGTGATTGCTTCTCGGTTGGGTTGCGTGTTGTTTATAGATCCTAGGGGAGAGGTGAAAAGCTACCAGCCTGGACAATGCTCGTCGTGTCTGGCGTACAATCTGTTGCATTGCACTGACGGCTTTGCGGGGCGGCGGACGGCGGTGTTGGCGCCGGGCACCGGAGACCACCTTTGTTTGGCTCCGCTCCTTGTTGTTGTTTTGCCATCCGTCCTTGCGCACGGCTGTTGTGGCAAAACTCTAGACGTCGCGCCAGGATTGGTGACCATCGACGTTGTTGCCTTGGAGCTACCAGCACGCAATTTGACCTCTGATGTTTTATGCCCGAGTGCTATTTATTGGACTCACTCCACTTGATCCCAAGGTCTGTCTAGCCTCCTCCCTTGTCTCAGTGTCTATTTGTAGTTGCTGCTTTCTGGCAAGTAGTACCAATTGGTCTACCACAGCCCACAACCGCACCTGTCCCCTTGCATTGTCAAACAAATGGAATTAAGATTCGAAGTTAGTAGAAAATTGTCACATCACACAACCAAGTAAAATCTGATAGACAGGGGACACAAAAATGGCGCATCCATGTTTTGATTGCATCCGTGTAATTCAACAATCACATAGCATGTTATGTTTCACCCAGGAAAAAAAGATCACAAAACATATTTTACTTAAATTTTATTCATCACCTTAGTTGATTAGAGAATAGAACAATAATGTATATTTTGTTATGAGCATGAATTACATCTAGTTCAGCAAAAAAATGGATCGAGAGAAAATATATGGTTGTTTGAAACCAACTATTTCAGTGATAATATACGAGTATGGTAATTATTTGCTCATTGAAATGTTTGCTATATATATATATTCAGAAGTATAATAGAGTTATATAGGTGTTACTCTTTTTTTGTGTGGATATATAGGTGTTACTCTGGTGATTTGGCTCTGCTTCTCCCGTTTCCAAAGAGGATTTTCTTTTTTCTGCTATCTGGCAGTTCTTATCTGATAATGGCTATCATTTCCCATTGATGATATTATCTCTTAGTTTAATTCTGCCTATAACGAAGGATTTGATTTCATTCACCGTCCATTATTTAGCTACTTCAACGGCCTACTGGCCTTGCTATCTCTAAGGAGAAACATAAATGTCTAACGATGTTGCCATTCCTGGCAGTGAAAAATGGTCATGTTTTTCATGCCCAATAGGTGTTACCTTTGCTAAAGCATGCAAATTATTTACAATCTCTTTTTCCATTTCAGGGGAGAGCATTTCAAAGGAAGCATGGACTGGAGGTGTAAGGTCAGATGGCAAGGTACTTTGCTGATGCATTTTGATGACAAAATTCATGAAGTCTACTTCCATATTTATTTGGCTCATGATTAATGGTTATTTTTTTAACTTCCAAATGTTGGCTAGCAATTGATATACTATGATTAAACATGTCATAATCCATTGATTTACGGTCACAGTTACATTTGATAATTATAATCACATAAATGAACTTAAATTGTTCCGGGCCTGGCATGTTAGCATTGGTTTAAGTTATAGTACAATGAATATATGATGGAAACAACATCGCTAGATCAGTCAACACTATAGGCTAGCACAGCAAAACACACATACACTTCTAGTTTACATGACGAGTACTTCATTTGTTGGCATCATGCATGCATGTTTAGCTTTCGAAATAAATTATTATGTTGTAATAAAACCTTAATCTAAGAAGACCGAAGGTATGTGTAGAATAGGGCTACTTAGTGCATTCCTAGTACATGATATTGGAACTCTTGGAAATTATCATTCTTTAGCTAATTATGTCTCTTCATTCATACCTCTCCTATTTAACTGCAGAATGCTCATACTGAAAATAGCAATGCAGTCAAGCTAGGTGGTCAATGAAATTTTAGGGAGTAAAGATTGAACATATGTGGTTGAAGGAAACATGCTTGAAGAGCAATATGTTGCAGTCTGTGGCTAAATCTAGGAGATGAGAACTGGTTAGACCATATGAAAAGTTTCAAATAGTAGGAGCACTGGTTATGTTATTGCTTGGCCTTGCTCACATGTAAGTATGTTTCCATACAAGCATCGAGTATGCTCCAATATCCACATGTAATATATTTTAGTTATAAAAAATCTTTGTGGTTTTAGGGTAAGGAAACTAAGCTGACCACTCCAAGGAAGCATTTGTATGATACACTTATAATTTATCAAAGAACATCTTATCTTGCACTTGTCTAAAACATTTGTCATTTTCTTTTGCTGGCCGGTTGAGGATTTGGAAAGAGAGTGCATTAAGGGAGCCAGGAGTAATTGGGTAGTTCCGGATTTGAAAAGGGAGTGGATGGAAGGAGCCAGGATCAGTTGATGAACTAGTCTGTGAATGAGCAAGTAGTGTGGCTTATTTTATATTTTAGCTTCATTGAGAAACATAGTTCTAGACTATAGGATATTTCTTATTTATTTGTATGTTCTATATGAATGTCTTTTATTATTTAGTTGTGAACTTTAGTGTAAGTATCTGTTCGGGCTAATTATTCCACTCAGCCTGCCAATTTTTATAATGTGATGCTTGCAAATGCAATCTATGACGTGGAATGGTGCCTTCATATAATGATATTATTGGATTAATCTGCATGTGCGGCCATGTCATGAGAAAATGATTGAATTTGAAATGAGGAAATACAAATTCAAAATAAATCAATCCATATTTAAAGTAGAATATTCTATTTGTACCGAGTCGCTTATGTATATTTAAAGATAAATATAACGTCTCTACACGACATGTATAAAGTACTGGGCCTATGATGAATGAATTTACAGAAGCGCCTCAATGGTCTTGAGACGCAAATGAAACGCATCTATGTGAGTAGAGACGTGATATGAGCGTGTCTAACATAACGTCTCTACCTGTGTAGACACGATGTTGAACGTTCCTATATAACGTCCCATGTCATGTAAAGACGCTCAACAAGCGTGTCTATACGGTTTGAGACGGTCCATGGGAAGACGCTCCAAAGACGCTTTGCTAAAACGACTCTACAGTTGCCTAGAGGTGAAATAACACGTCTCTAGGTATGGAATTTGATGTTTTTACTGGTAGTTTTTGTTGTAGTGCCGCCGCGTGCTTCAACACTCATCGGACCGGATACATCGATATGTATTATTTCCAATAAGTCATTAGCTCGCTCCATTGTTCCGGAGAACGGAGTTTTAGTCATCTTGCCCATGAGGCATGGTTCGCAAGTACCAAATGATTCATAATCAAGTGATTCCAAAAGTTCATCCTCATGGAATTTCTTCATGCGCTTTACACCAATATGACCTAAATGGTAGTGCCACAGATATGTTGCACTATCATTATCAACTTTGCATCTTTTAGCATCAATATTATGAATATGTGTATTAATACGATCGAGATTCAATAAACATTTACATTGGGTGTATGACCATAGAATGTTTTATTCATGTAAACAGAATAATAATTATTCTCTAATTTAAATGAATAATCGTATTGCAATAAACATGATCTAATCATATTCATGCTCAACGCAAACACCAGATAACATTTATTTAGGTTCAACACTAATCCCAAAGGTAGAGGGAGTGTGCGATGGTGATCATATCAACCTTGGAGTCATTTCCAACACACATCGTCACCTCGCTTTTAACTAGTCTCAACAACTTTTGTTTCGAGTTACTAATCTTAGCAACTGAACCGGTATCAAATACCCAGGGATTACTTCGAACACTAGTAAAATACACATCAATAACATGTATATCAGATATACCTTTGTTCACTTTGCCATCCTTCTTATCTGCCAAGTTTTTGGGGCAGTTCCACTTCTAGTGACCATTTCCTTCGCAATAGAAGCACTTAGTTACAGGCTTGGTTCCAGCTTTGGGATTCTTCACAGGAGTGGCAACTTGCTTTCCATTCTTCTTGAAGTTACCTTTCCTTCCCTCACCCTTTTCTTGAAGCTAGTGGTCTTGCTAACCATCAACACTTGATGCTCTTTCTTGATTTCTACTTTTGCCGATTTCAGTATCGTGAAGAGCTTGGGAATCGTTTTTGTCATCCTTTGCGTATTATAGTTCATCACTAAGTTCTAGTAGCTTGGTGATAGTGACTAGAGAACTATGTCAATCACTATCTTATCGGGAAGATTAACTCCCACTTGATTCAAGCAATAGCAGTACCCAGACCTTCTGAGCATATTCTCACTGGCTGAGCTATTCTCCTCCATCTTGTAGGCAAAGTACTTGTCAGAGGTCTCATACCTCTCGACACGGGCATGAGTCTAAAATACCAATTCCAGCTCTTGGATCATCTCATATGCATACTCTATGGTGTTCAAAACATTTTTGAATCCCCGATTCTAAGCCGTAAAGCTTGGCGCACTAACTATCAAGTAGCCATCATACCGAGCTTGTCAAACGTTCATAGCGTCTGCTTTTGCTCCTGCAATAGGTCTGTCACCTAGCGGTGCATCAAGGACATAATTCTTCTGAGCAACACTAAGGATAATCCTCAGATCATGGACCCAGTCCGCATCAATGCTACTATCATCTTTCAAATTATTTTCTCTAGGAACGTAACAAAAATAGTGGACCTTTATCGCGAGCTATTGATCTACAACACAGATCTGCAAATACTATCAAGACTAAGTTCATGATAAATTAAGTTCAATTAATCAAGTTAGTTTAGAACTCCCACTTAAATAGACATCCCTCAAGTCATCTAAGTGATACGTGATCCAAATCAACTAACCCATGTCCGATCATCACGTGAGATTGGGTAGTCATCAATGGTGAACAACTCTATGTTGATCATATCTACTATATGATTCACGTTTGACCTTTCGGTCTCCAGTGTTCTGAGGCCATGTCTGCACATGCTAAGCTCGTCAAGTTTAACCCTAGTATTTTGCATGTGTAAAATTGTCTTACACCCGTTGTATGTGAACGTAGGGTCTATCACACCCGATCATCACGTGGTGTCTCGAAACAACGAACTTTCGCAACGGTGCATACTCAGGGAGAACACTTTTACCTTAAAATTTAGTAAAGGGATCATCTAATAATGCCACCGGCGTTCTAAGCAAAATAAGATGCATATAAGATAAACATCACATGAAATGAAAATATGTGACATGATATGGCCATCATCATCTTGTGCTTTTGATCTCCATATCCAAAGCATCGTCATAATTTCCATCGTCACTGGCTCGACACCTTGATCTCCATCGTAGCGTCGTGTTTGTCTCGCCAACTATTGCTTCTACAACTATTGCTAACTCATAGCAATAAAGTAAAGCAATTAAATGGCGTTTGCATTTCATACAATAAAGAGGCGACCATAAGGCTCCTGCCGGTTGCCTGATATCTTACAAAACATGATCATCTCATACAATAATGTATATCACATCATGTCTTGGCCATATCACATCACAACATACCCAACAAAAACAAGTTAGACATCCTCTACTTTGTTGTTGCAACTTTTACGTGGCTGCTACGGGTTTCTAGCAAGAACCGTTCTTATCTACGGCAAAACCACAACGGTGATTCGTCAAGTTTGCTGTTTTAACCTTCTTCAAGGACCGGACATAGTCAAATTCAATTCAACTAAAGTAGGAGAAACAGACACCCGCCAGCCTCCTTTATGCAAAACTAGTTGCATGTCAGTCGGTGGAACCGGTCTCATGTGTGTGGACATGTATGGTTGGTGCGGGCCGCTTCATCCTACAATACCGCCGAATCAAAATAAGACGTTGGTAGTAAGAAGTATGACTATCACCACCCACAACTCTTTGTGTTCTATTCGTGCATATCATCTATGCATAGACCTGGCTCATGATGCCATTGTTGGGAATCATTGCATCAAAAACAAAAAAAATTCTACGCACACGCAATGATCTATCCATGGAGATGCATAGCAACAAGGGGCGAGTGTGTCTACGTACCCTTGTAGACCGTAAGCGGAAGCGTTTAAAATGTGGTTGATGTAGTCGAACTTCTTCGCGCTTCAACTGATCAAGTACCAAACGTACGGCACCTCCGCGTTCTCCACACGTTCAGCTCGGTGACGTCCTCCGCCTTCTTGATCTAGCAAGACGGCGAGGTAGTAGATGAGTTACGACAGCACGATGGCGTGGTGACAATGATGGTGAAGTGATTGTTGGATTTCGGGTTCTGGCAGACCCTTGAGGTTCGAACTCTGGGGTGCGCACAAAGATCTCTCTCCTACCAACTCACGTCTCGAAGCCTCGCGAGGAATCTAATCTAAACACACAGGAGACACGAGGTTTATACTAGTTCAGGCCACCATTGTGGCGTAATACCCTACTCCAGTGTGTGGTGTGGTGGATTGCCTTAGGGGCTGATGATGAACAATACAAAGGCAGAACAGCCTCGCGAGGGGTGTTCTTGAGCTGGTGCGATGAACTGCTTAGGTGAGTTCAGTCGCCTCTCTCTAGTCTACCCAAAATCTGGACTTCGTGTCGGTGTCCCTCTACTCTGTGGTGGCTAGCTCTATTTATAGAGGCCCTGGGCCCCTTCCCAAATAATGAGCGGGAAGGGCGCCAACAATTGGCCATTTTGAAGGGGAACATCTAGTACACTTATCCTGACCAAAGTTAGTCTTCGACTGCCAAAGACTCTAACGGTGACGCCGTCCTGGGCTCCACGGTGACCTCCATCCTGCTGCTCCGCTGGTCTTGGTCTCGTTGCATCGAAACGGTAACCTTTGCCTGATGCCTTTGCCTGTGCTTGCCCCCTTTGCACCGAAGGGGAAACAAGGACACTGCAGGCCGACGCCCGCCTGGCGCCCGCCTGGTCTCGATCGTCATGGCTTGCGTCACGGGCACTTCGCGAGGCACCCTGCCTTGATCTCTCCGCCTCCTCGCGAGCCCGCCTGATGAGGCTGCTCCTGAGGAAGCTTCCTGCCATCCGCCCCGCGAGGCTTGGCCCCTCGTGAGGGTCTTGAGCTTGAGCTGATGAAGCTGGGATGCACTGGGCCCCCGCTTGAGCCATGCCGCAGGCCGCAGGCAGGCAAGTCTGGGGACCCCCGTTCCCAGAACGCCGATAGTAGCCCCGGGCCCAAGGAGAGCCCGGACTTGGCTTAGCAGAGAAGCGAAGGGGCAAGTGCGAAGTGCTGCGGGCCCCAATAACCTGCGACCTTGGGAGCCGCATGGTGGTTGATTGGATGTGGGCATCTCCGTTTCCCCATGCTCCTCATTACGCGCCCGGCTAGGCGGACCTGTGGTTGCACATAGTTATTCCCCTTTCACCGTTCGTGCGCTCCTTGTCCTTCCTTCTCCCTCGAGCTCCGGCCTCTGCCTCCGATTCCAACTCGAGCCTTCCCCCCTCTTCCCATCGCCATGGCGCCGATGAAGAAGGGAAAGGGGAAGAAGCCCGCGCCTTCGCCGCGCTTGCCTCCGGCAGTTGCTCCCGCCATCGATCAGTCGATCATACTCAACATTGAAGCCGTGGATAAGGTCCGCTCCGCCATTGCTTCTATCTTCAACGAGTGCGGGAGGACGACGGTTTGGCCTACGTCCCATGCCTCCTTTGATAGGATCGTCACGGAGGTCTGATTCTTCGCCGATGCCTTGTGGGCGGGTCTGGTTCCCCTCTTTTCTGCTTTCTTAAATGCGGCACTCTCCCATTACCAGATCCACATGATGCATCTTGGTCCCGAGTCCATTACTCTCCTTGTTGTCTTCGCCTTTGTTTGCGAGGCCATGGTGGGCTCCTCCCTCCGTTGCTCTCCTGCGCCACTTCTTCTCCCTGCGCCTGAGTGACCCAACTCAATGCTCGGGGTGCATGAGCTTCCTCGCCGTGCCCGAGACGGCTGATTCAGGGATCGATTTCGGCCTTCCTCCTCGTGCGGCCAGGTTCAGAGAGCGGTGGCTATACGTGGATGTCGGGGTGCCCAGCCCCCTACTCTCGCATCCAACACTACCTGCTATTCCTAACTCAGGCTAGGATCATGAGGAGCTCACAAGCCCTCGTCTTGCCTTCGTCTGGCGTCGCTTCAAGAACTTGAGGGAGCTCGGCATAACAGCGCCTCAGGTGGTGAGGGAGTTCCTCTAATGCCGCATTGCCCCTCTCCAGCGCCACACCCGTCCGATGTGGACCTTTGCTGGGCATGGAGACTGTATGAGGCTCCAGGAAGAGGATCTGGCGCCCGAAGCGCTGAGGACGGTGTTGAGGGCCTTGACTGGCAACCCTTCTCTAGGCAGCATCCGGTATTGGGCCGCCCTCTTGTATCTTTGCTCGGGCAGGGCTGACTTTGTGAGGCAGATGCCCAGCTTCGACGAATGGGGGCTGTGACCGGTCGGCCTCATGGGGCCCCGCGAGAACCCAGTTGCTGGGGTCGCTCCTTCGGTCGCCCACAGTGGTCCTGCCTCAGGTGATGGAGCAGGGAGACGAGAACTGCCAGGAGCTAAGGGGGCCGATGTCGAGATGCTGACGCTGTGTGGAGCTCCGGAGGTGGCATCCCCCAAGGCCCGTCCTGGAGCGTTTGCAGGCAAGGAGCTGCGTCCTACGACTCCTGAGGCCGGGGCTTCCGAGGCCCCGGCCGTCCCTCATGAGGCGGCACCTGGCGGCGTCCCCCAGGCCGGTTCCCTTGGCGCTGATCACCTTGACGCCTCCTCCATGCCATAGACCGACCCTTGCGCCGAGCGCCTAGGCCGGTTTCGCGTAGACTTCGAGGTCCTCCGCAAGAGGAAGGAGGCCCCGGGTGGCGATGATTGCCCTTACCGCCCGTTGAAGTGCAGGAAGTACTTTGCCATGGACGAGTAAGTCCTCTTCTCTCTCTGCTCCTTTACCTTACTGTTCCTGCAGCTGATTGCGGCCTTTGAGGGCCTTCCTTCCGAATTCGCGGATACAGCCGAGGGGCCATCCCCCTAAGCTTTGTCTTCACCACTGTCCTTGAGCGCGCCGAGCTCGAGCAGCGCCCCGCCCCCGGGCCGGTTGGAGAAGTGGTCCGTCCTGCTGGGCACCTCGAGCCTGCGCGCCTGCTGTCTTCCCTTCACGAGCTCCCCCGGGGTATGGCTAGCTTGCCCCGCGCCCCTCCCCTGGTCGTGGGTGGCGACTGGCTGAGGTCGATCCTGGGCTCCACTTCAAGAGATGGACCGGCGCCGGGCCGGGTCCCTGGTGGGGCCCGTCCGGCAATCGTCGGGGTGCCAGCCCCCAGCCCCCTGTCGAGAGGGGGCGTGCCGCCTCGGGGCCCTCCGCCTGCGCTGATGACGGAGGACGACATGGAAGACGTGCTCAGGCGTGCACGGGAACGTAGCGCACGCCGCCAAGAGTTTCTTCAGAAGGCGACTGATGCAGTGAGCCAGCTTGGCGCGGAGCTTGCTGGCGAGGACGCACGCCTCGAGGCCGAAGGCCTGCACCTTGCTGAGGAGAAGCACAAGCTGAAGGTACCCGTCACCCTTGCACATCACCAGTGTGATCTTGACAACGCAAAGGCCGAAGCGTCACTGGTGGCCTCGCGGGAGGCCTGCTCCCAAGCCGTCGAGGAGGCCCGGGAGGCAGACCAACGGCGCAAGGCTACAGAGGAGCACGCGTGGGAGCTCCAAGCCTGGAGCAACTCTCTATAGCGGCAAGTGGAGCTGCACCAGGCAGCCCTTGTCTGGCTGAAGGGGGCTTCCGTCGACCAGGCGGAGCTCCAGAAGCGCAAGGAGGCGCTGGCACTAGAGGCCGCTGAGCGCAACCTTGACCTTGAGCGGTTGGAGACGAGGGAGCGCCTGGTGACCCAGGCGGAAGATGATGTCGGTGCACGGGAGGCCCAAGTCCATGGGGAGATCGACCGCCGCGTGGCGGAAGCTCGCTTGAGTCTTGAGCGCGAGTATGAAGGGAGGTTGGTGTTGGTCAAGGCCGAAGCTGAGGGCAGGACCGCCACCCTCAAGGACAAGCTAACTGAAGCGACGCGGCGTGCAAATTCCTCCACAACCGCCCTTGACACAGCGCAGGGTGAGCTGGCTTCCTCCCGTGCCGAGCTGCTTCTTCCCCGACGGAGGGTTGATGACGCCGAGGCCATCGCGCGGCAGAACAAGGATGAGATCCGTCAGTGGCAAACTCTGGAGCATGAGCATGCCCCCATGCTCCGGATGCTCAGGGAAAGGGCCAATGCGGCCCTAGGCAACATTTGCGAGGCAGCTGTTGCCAAGCCTCGTGTGATCAACTATGCTGGCAACCTCCGATTCTTCAGGATGTGGTGACACAACTGGAGGCCCGCTCTGACAGGGCCCGCTGGCTTGTCGAGGAGAGGAGTCGAGCCTTGCTCGGACGTGCCTTCTCCCGTGTCTTCAGCTATCTACAGAATAGAGATCCCCACTTCGATTTCGACGCCGCCATCGCACCGGTGCCCATAGCCATCTGGGGCGATCTGGCGCAATGGGTGGAGGACAATGTGGACGCCCTCATCAGGGCCTTCGCATCTGACGACGACGGCGTGATCGTGGCCACCGATGAAGGTGGCGTTGTGAACGAGCCTGGCGCTGATGGAGGTAATGGCGGCGGCGGTGATGATGTCAGCGACGCCTCCGGAGGCGCCCAGGGAGACGCGGTGAGTGATATGTCCGATTGATTGCATGTTGCTGCTATTTACCCTGTATGAAAAAGGTTCGGGCTCGGCCCTGAAGATTGTAAGAACATTTTGGGAGGGGGAGCCCCTCATGTAAAGGTTTGCAATCAATATCCTTGTAAACATAACACCGCGTGTGGGCTTATGCTGGGCTTCTGGTCCCACGATGAGTCAGCTAACTTGTTTACCTTTTGACCCTGACGGGTCCCGAGCAAGCCTGTAGGAGCCGCAGCGCCTCAAGCGTCTTCTGGGTGAACCCATTGATCCTGCGATGAGAACCTCCTAAGAGGGTGCGGCGACAACGGTCCGGATTGTAGACGTGCTTGGCCCGGCCCGGCTCGCAAGGGGAGGCAGATGACGCTATCTCTGGATGTAAAGCCGAAACCATAACACAAGAGATTTCCTCGAACGAGACCAAACACCCCTTCCCCAAACTCACGCAAGTCTCAAGCTCAAATCCAACTTAAATTCGAATCGAAGAAATTTGACAACAGAGGAAAAGGCAAAAGGCAAAAGGCCGCGTCTGGCACCTAGTCTAGTCTTCGACGTCTTCTCACCAGCGCGGAGCTAAGTGCTTCCACTGGGCGTGGGCGGCAGCCCCCGAGGCCCGAGGGCGGCTCTCCGGAGACTCCGGGGCATGTACAGCCCCACTCATTATTATGTGAGAGTGTCACGGGCAGCAAGCTTCACAGGCACTGGGCCTTCTTCATAGTTATCGGCCTTGCTTCATATCGCCAGACGAGGGCCCCACCTTGTGCCACACTCTACCGCCATCGAGGGCGACCGGAAACCAAGGACGATGCCAATGGGTAGAGCGGTCGCCAGCGGTTCCCTCGACGACCATGGGTCCTCTACCGGGGGCAGGCCCTGAGGCACCTCCCCGGCAGAGGGCTTACCTCCTGAGAACGCCTTGCTCCGAGCGCCACGGGGGTGATCCTGGATCTCGGCCCCTCTCCTGCAGCCCCCGGTGCCCTCCTCCCGAGGGGTAGGAGGCTGCAGCATTGGGGCAGCCGTCTGATGCGGCGACCTATACCTCCTGCGACCCATGGTTAGCATAAGCTTGCTCCTGAAGAATTAGCGGTACCTGATAATTGCTGCCACCAGTGCGGTTGTCGAGGCTCTATTGGGGTTCTTGAAAGAGCTCAGCTTCGGGCATCTCCTCCCCCCAGCCTTGCCCGAGGAACGAGCCATGGTCTTCTTCCAGTGCGCATTCTTGATCCACCATGTGGGGCACATAGGCTTCTGGGGCCATCGCCCCGAGGGCCTCGCCGTAGTGCCCCACACGCCATGCAGTTCGGCTTGGAGAGTTGTCTTGGGGGTAGTAGCATGGTGGCCCACCGAGGCCGAAGGCCGCGACCGGCGCTCCCTCGCCGGCTGGAGATGGTGCCGGCACGACCTGTCGCCCGGTACTGATGGACGGGTTGGCGTTGAGGAGGCCCTGGAGTCCACTTGGAGTTGCGTGGGCACGCATGGTGCCGCCATACGGCCCGCCCTGGATCTGGGGTGGCAGGTGGACGCAGAAAGGAGGTGCTCCCGAGGCGGCGGCGGCCAGGAGCTCGGCCACTCGCTCTAACAGCACGTCGTGGCCGCCCTCCAGCAGCCTGCACCGTAGCAGCTCTCGGGCAATCATGAGCGCGGCCCTTGAGTTCGCCTGCTCCCGTCGGGTGTGCGGTGTCGTGGCCGCGGCGTGGCTTGAGGCTCTTGCTACTGACCGCACGTGCCGTGGTGTGAGGGCAGGCGGCGCTTGGCCATGTCGCTCGCGCCCTGCAGTGCGCGAGCTGCCTGGGCACGAGGTTGAGGTCGCCCTGGACAGGCGACACAACATGGGCGGGCCACACCGCCCAACGGTCGGCGTTGGCCGTTGGATCGCTCGACATGAGAACGGCGAGGCGATAGAGCGCGAGGCGGTGGAAGAAGGATTCCGGCGCACCCCTACCTGACGCGCCAAATGTCGGATTTCAAGTACCGACAGACCCTTGAGGTTCGAACTCTGGGGTGCAAACGAAGATCTCCCTCCTAGCAACTCACGTCTCGAAGCCTCACAAGGAATCTAAGCTAGAAAGATGAACACACAGGAGACACGAGGTTTATACTGGTTTAAGCCACCATTGTGGTGTAATACCCTGCTCCAGTGTGTGGTGTGGTGGATTGCCTCAGGGGCTGATGATGAACAATACAAAGGCAGAACAGCCTCGCGAGGGGTGTTCTTGAGCTGGTGCGATGAACTGCTTAGGTGAGTTCAGTCGCCTCTCTCTAGTCTACCCAAAATCTGGTCTTCGTGTCGGTGTCCCTCTACTCTGTGGTGGCTAGCTCTATTTATAGAGGCCCTGGGCCTCTTCCCAAATAATGAGTGGGAAGGGTGCCAACAATTAGCCATTTTGAAAGGGAACATCTAGTACACTTATCCTGACCAAAGATGGTCTTCGACTACCAAAGACTCTGACGGTGACGCCGTCCTGGGCTCCACGGTAACCTCCATCCTGCCGCTCCGCTGGTCTTGGTCTTGTTGCACCGAAACGGTAACCTTTGCCTGATGCCTTGGCCTGTGCTTGCCCCCTTTGCACCGAAGGGGAAACAAGGACACTGCACAGGCCGGCATCCGTCTGGCACCCGCCTAGTCTCGATCGTCATGGCTTGCGTCACGGGCACCTCGCGAGGCACCCTTCCTTGATCTATCCGCCTTCTCGCGAGCCCGCCTGATGAGGCTGCTCTTGCGGAAGCTTCCTGTCGTCCGCCCCGCAAGGCTTGGCCCCTCGCGAGAGTCTTGAGCTTGAGCTGATGAAGCTGGGCTGCACTGGGTCCCCGCTTGAGCCATGCCGCAGGCCGCAGGCAGGCAAGTCTGGGGACCCCCGTTCCCAGAACGCCGACAGTGATCTCCACAGGGCTTCGCCTAAGCACTACGGAAATATGACCGAGGGTGTAAACGATGGAGGGGGCGCCGCACACGGCTAGGCAATTGTCTGTTCTGTGCTAGCCCCCCCCCCCCCCACATATATATAGGTGGGAGGGAGGGAGGCATCCTACTTGGAGTCCCTCCCAAGCCGCGCCCCCTGCCATATATAACCGAGGGGGAAGGAAAGAGGGGGGAGAGGGAAGGAAGTAGGAATCCTAATCTAGACTTTCCTTTC
>NC_041387.1:591201625-591214531 GCF_002162155.2 Triticum dicoccoides | reverse complement strand
AGGCCGCAGGCAGGCAAGTCTGGGGACCCCCGTTCCCAGAACGCCGACAGTGATCTCCACAGGGCTTCGCCTAAGCACTACGGAAATATGACCGAGGGTGTAAACGATGGAGGGGGCGCCGCACACGGCTAGGCAATTGTCTGTTCTGTGCTAGCCCCCCCCCCCCCACATATATATAGGTGGGAGGGAGGGAGGCATCCTACTTGGAGTCCCTCCCAAGCCGCGCCCCCTGCCATATATAACCGAGGGGGAAGGAAAGAGGGGGGAGAGGGAAGGAAGTAGGAATCCTAATCTAGACTTTCCTTTCAGTTCTCCCCTTTCCTTCCCCTCCTTTGGCCGGCCCATATGGGGGGCGCACCAGCCCCTTGTGGCTGTTGAGTTTCCCCTCTTGGCCCATAAGGCCCATATCTTTTGCCCGGGGTGCCCGGAACCCCTTCTGGTGACCCAATAAGTACTCGATACCCCCCGAAACACTTCCAGTATCCGAATACTATTGTCCTATATATCTATCTTTACCACTCGACCATTTCGAGACTCCTCGTCATGTTCGTGAACTCATCTGAGACTCCAAACAACATTCGATCACCAAATCACATAACTCATCTAATACTATATCGCCATTGAACGTTAAGCGTGCGAACCCTACGGGTTCGAGAACTATGTAGACATGACCGAGACACCTCTCCGGTCAATAAATAATAGGGGAATCTGGATGCTCATATTGGCTCCTACATATTCTACGAAGATCTTTATCAGTCGAACCGTTATGACAACATATGTATTCCCTTTGTCCATCAGTATGTTACTTGCCCAAGATTCGATTGTCGGTATCTTCATACCTAGTTCAATCTTGTTACCGGCAAGTATCTTTACTTGTTCCATAATACATCACCTCATGACTAACTCCTTAGTCATTTGCTTGCAAGCTTATGATGTGTATTACCAAGAGGGCCAGAGATACCTCTCCGATACTCGGAGTGACAAATCCTAATATCGATCTATGCCAACTCAACAAACACCTTAGGAGATACTTATAGAGCATCTTTATAATCACCCAGTTATGTTGTGACGTTTGATAGCAGACAAGGCATTCCTACAGTATCCAGGAGTTGCATAATCTCATAGTCAAAGGAATATGTATTTTACATGAAGAAAGAAGTAGCAATAAAACTGAAGGATCATTATGCTAAGTTAATGGATGGGTCTTGACCATCACATCATTCTCCTAATAATGTGATCCCTTTATCAAATGACAACTCATGTCCATGGTCAGGAAACCTTAACCATCTTTGATCAACGAGCTAGTCTAGTAGAGGCTTACTAGGGACATGGTGTTTGTTTATGTATTCACACATGTATTATGGTCTCCGATCAATACAATTCTAGCATGAACAATAAACCTTTATCATGAATAAGGAAATATAAAATAATAACTTTATTATTGCCTCTAGGGCATATTTCCTTCAGAAACTAGGGGAATAGAACTCGGAAGTTAAGCGTGCTTAGACTGGAGTGGTGAGAGGATGGGTGACCGGCCGAAAGTTAGACGATTTGGAGTGAGTTCTCCACACTTGAGCAGTGATTTGAGATTAAGCGTGCTTAGGCTGGATTAGTGATGAGGGGTGATTAGAGATTAAATTGTCAAATAATTCAGAAATTTGAAAATCAGAATTAAAAAAACAATTTTTTTAGAAAAATCCCTTTAGTCCCGGTTGGTAACACCAACCGGGACTAAAGGTCCTCTAGCCCCGTTCCACACAACAGCCACGCGGAGCTCCTTTACTCCCAGTTTGTAAGCCAACCGGGACTAAAAGTAATGGGCATTATTCCAGATCATTTTGTCCCGGTTGCAGAACCAGGACTAAAGGCCCTCTGGAACCGGGACTAAAGGCATGTTTTCTACTAGTGGTGTAATGTGTGGGCACAGCCAAATAAAGAAAGATAATAATAACTAAGAAAAACTATAAACTATCCAATACTCACAATGAAAAGAATACATACTAGAAATCATGCATAACGGGCACGCAGTTGGCTTAATTGGAGATGATATATGGAGTTATTATGCAATACATGAGCTTTACATATGGTTCTAAAATAGAGCCATCAACCGCTACTTGGAAGAGCCTGAGGTGGCTGGGGTGCAGTGCCACGGAAGATGAACTAAGGTGATGTGGAGCTTGATGAGGATGATGACATAACCCAGAGTCCTCTAAAACCTAGCACTACAAAAAAAATACACTTCCATGATGATAGGTGTTTGTACAGTAGGTCGCGTTTTTTGTCATGCATGTACATCCATGACGATTTTATGACAGAATCAAGATAGTCATACCTGTGCTGTCGTAGAAGTGTTCCATGACATTACCAAAATTATCATCACGGAAGTGTCCACTTCCATGACGATAAATCGCGTGTCACAGAAGTGCTTTCGTCAAGGGTGACCGACACATGGCATCCACCGTAACGGAACGTCGTTAAGCTATAGGGTCTGGCTTTGGATCCGATAACCCGTTAATAGCCCGGACCAATGGGGATTTTCCACGTGTAAAATCGTCATTGGCTGGAGAAACACATGTCAGCTCCGCGTTGGGACAGGTGTCACTCATCCAGTGGGCGAGATGCGCCTATGATATGTTGACACATGGACCGGCCCAAAAGTGGCCCATAAAGTTTAAATGGGCCGGCCCAACTAAAGGCCCACAAGATTTTGCGGACCATAATGTGCTGGCCCAGCTAAAGGCCCACGAGATTTTGCGGATCATAATGGGCTGGCCCAGCTAAAGGCCCACAAGATTTTGCGGGCCATAATGGGCCGGCCCAGGTAAAGGCCCACAAGATATTTGTGGGCCATAATGGGCCGGCCCAGATAAAGGCCCACGAGATTTTTGCGGATCATAATGGGCCGGCCCATCTAAAGGCCCACGAGATTTCCCCAACATTAATGGGCTGGCCTAGCTGTAGGCCCACAAGATTTTGAGACCCTAGTAGGCCAGCCCATTAACTGGCTGCCATGTTTTGGGCCAAATGCCGACCCATATTGATCCGGTCCATTAATGGCCCACCACGGGGCCTAATAATGGCCCATATGAGATCCGGCCCATTAAAAGCCTACCATGTTCTAGGCCAAATTAAGGCCCAGATCAGGTCCGGCCCTTTAAAAGGCTTTGGCTAAATTATGTCCCATATCAGATTCGGCCCGTCAACTGGACGCTATGCTTTTGGGCCACTTGCTAAAGGCCCATTTAGTAATTGGGCCTGATATTAGTTTTGGCCTGTTGCCCGTTTAACATTTCGGCCCTATATTAATTTCGGCATGTTAAAAGCCCGTCATATAGTTGGGTGCTACGTCTTGAGCTTGCGTTGGTTTTACTTGAAGAGGAAAGGGTGATGCATCAAAGTAGCGTAAGTATTTCCCTCAGTTTTTGAGAACCAAGGTATCAATCCAGTAGGGGGCTCCTCAAAAGTCCCACGCACCTACACAAACAAACAAGAACTCGCAACCAACGCAATAAAGGGGTTGTCAATCCCTTCACGGCCACTTGCGAAAGTGAGATCTGATAGAGATAATATGATAAGATAAATATTTTTTTGGTATTTTATGATATAGATTGGGAAAGTAAGATGCAAATAAAAGTAGATTGAAAGCTTATATGATAAGAGATAGACCCGGGGGCCATAGGTTTCACTAGTGGCTTCTCTCAAGATAGCATAAGTATTACGGTGGGTGAACAAATCACTGCCACAATTAATAGAAAAGCGAATAATTATGAGATTATCTAGGCATGATCATGTATATAGGCATCACGTCCGTGACAAGTAGACCGACTCCTGCCTGCATCTACTACTATTACTGCACACATCGACCGCTATCTAGCATGCATCTAGAGTATTAAGTTCATAAAGAACAGAGTAACGCATTAAGAAAGATGACATGATGTAGAGGGATAAACTCATGCAATATGATACAAACCCCATCTTTTTATCCTCGATGGCAACAATACAATACGTGCCTTCCTGCCCCTGCTGTCACTGGGAAAGGACACCGCAAGATTGAACCCAAAGCTAAGCACTTCTCCCATTGCAAGAAAGATCAATCTAGTAGGCCAAACCAAACTGATAATTCGAAGAGACTTGCAAAGATAACTTAATCACACATAAAAGAATCCAGAGGAGATTCAAATATTTGTCATAGATAAACTTGATCATAAACCCACAATTCATCGGATCTGAACAAACACACCGCAAAAAGAGTTACATTGAATAGATCTCCAAGAAGATCAAGGAGAACTTTGTATTGAGATTCAAAGAGAGAGAAGAAGCCATCTAGCTAATAACTATGGACCCAAAGGTCTGTGGTAAACTACTCACAACTCATCGGAAGGGCCTTGGAGATGATGTAGAGGCCCTCCATGGTTGATTCACCCTTCGCCGGATCGTCGGCGAAGGCTCCAAGATGGGATCTCACGGATACAGAAGGTTATGGCAGTGGAAATAGTTTTTCGTGGTCGCTTCTGATGTTTTCGGGGTACATGGGTATATATAGGAGGAAGAAGTAGGTCGGTGGACGCTCGAGGGGCCCACGAGGGTGGGGGCACGCCGGGCACCCTCGTGGCCGCCTCGCTTGTTTCTTGACTTCCACTCCAAGTCCTCTATATCACGTTTGTTCCAAAGAGATCGCTCCCGAAGGTTTCATTCCGTTTGGACTCCGTTTGATATTCCTTTTCTTCGAAACACTGAAATAGGCAAAAAAATAGCAATTCGGGTTGGGCCTCTGATAACCCACAAGTATAGGGGATCGCAACAGCTTTCGAGGGTAGAATATTCAACCCAAATTTATTGATTCAACACAAGGTGAGCTAGAGAATATTCTCAAGTATTAGCAGTTGAGTTGTCAATTCAACCACACGTGGATAACTTAGTATCACCAGCAAAGTATTTAGTAGCAAAGTAGTATGATTGTACCGGTAACAGAAGCAGAAGTAACGATAGCAGTTTTGTAGTAGTTGTAACAGTAGCAACGAAAAAGTAAATATAGCGAAGCACAGTATGTGAAAAGCTCATAGGCAGTGGATCAGTGATGGATAATTATGTCGGATGCAATTCATCATGTAATAGTTATAACATAGGGTGACACGGAACTAGCTCCAGTTCATCAATGTAATGTAGGCATGTATTCCGAATATAGTCATACGTGCTTATGGAAAAGAACTTGCATGACATCTTTTGTCCTACCCTCCCGTGGCAGCGGGGTCCTAGTGGAAACTAAGGGATATTAAGGCCTCCTTTTAATAGAGTACCTGACCAAAGCATTAACACATAGTGAATACATGAACTCCTCAAACTACGGTCATCACCGAGAAGTATCCCGATTATTGTCACTTCGGGGTTGTCAGAACATAACACATAATAGGTGACTACAGACTTCCAGGATAGGATCAAGAACTCACATATATTCATGAAAACATAATAGGTTAAGATCTGAAATCATGGCACTTGGGCCCTAGTGACAAGCATTAAGCATAGCAAAGTCATAGCAACATCAATCTCAGAACATAGTGGATACTAGGGATCAAACCCTAACAAAACTAACTTGATTACATGGTAAATCTCATCCAACCCATCACCGTCCAGCAAGCCTAAGATGGAATTACTCACGCACGGCTGTGAGCATCATGAAATTGGTGATGGAGGATGGTTGATGATGACGACGGCGACGAATCACCCTCTTCGGAGCCCCGAACGGACTCCAGATCAGCCCTCCCGAGAGAGATTAGGGCTTGGCGGTGGCTCCGTACCGTAAAACACGATGAAACTTTATCTCTGATTTTTTTTCTCCATGAAACGGAATATATGGAGTTGGAATTGAGGTCGGTGGAGCATCAAGGGGCCCACGAGACAGGGGGCGCGCCCAGGGGGAGGGGGAGCGCCCCCACCCTCGTGGACAGGGTGTAGGCCCCCTAGCCTTGATTTTTTCGCCAGTATTTTTTATATTTTCCAAAAGTTATCTCCGTGGATTTTCAGGTCATTCTGAGAACTTTTGTTTTCTGCACAATAAACAACACCATGACAGTTCTGCTGAAAACAGCGTCAGTCCGGGTTAGTTTCATTCAAATCATGCAAGTTAGAGTCCAAAACAAGGGCAAAAGTGTTTGAAAAAGTAGATACGTTGGAGACGTATCAGCCCCCGGTTAGTAGGTTAGTCCCAAAAATGATATAAAAGTGTAAAGTAAAGCCCATAAACATCCAAAATGGGTAATATAATAGCATGGAACAATCAAAAATTATAGATACGTTCGAGACGTATCAAGCAATCCCAAGCTTAATTCCTGCTCATCCTCGAGTAGGTAAATGATAAAAACAGAATTTTTGATGTGGAATGCTACCTGGCATAATTCTCAATGTAATTTTCTTTATTGTGGCATGAATGTTCAGATCCAAATGATTCAAAATAAAAATTTATATTGACATAAGAAATAGTAATTTTTCAAGCATACTAATCAAAGTAATCATGTCTTCTCAAAATAACATGGCTAAAGAAAGTTCATCCCTACAAAATCATATAGTTAGGTCATGTTTCATTTTCGTCACACAAAAATGCTCCCATCTTGAATACCCCCGATGACAAGCCAAGCAATTGTTTCGTACTTAAATAATCTCAAACCTTTTCAACTTTCACGCAATACATGAGCGCGAGCCATGGATATAGCACTATGGGTGGAATAGAATATGATGATGGAGGTTGTGTGGAGAAGACAAAAAAAGAGAAAGTCTCACATTGACGAGGATAATCAACGGGCTATGGAGATGCCTATCAATTGATGTCAACATGAGGAGTAGGGATTGCCATGCAACGGATGCACTAGAGCTATAAATGTATGAAAGCTCAACAAAAGAAACTAAGTGGGTATGCATCCAACTTGCTTGCTCACGAAGACCTAGGGCATTTGAGGAAGCCCATCGTAGGAATATACAAGCCAAGTTCTATAATGAAGAATTCCCACTAGTATATGCAAGTGATAACATGAAAGACTTTCTATATGAAGAACATGGTGCTACTTTGAAGCACAAGTGTGTAAAGAATAGTAACATCGCCCCTTTTTTATTTATTTTTTGGGCATTTATTTTTTTTATTTGTCCTTTCTTTTTTTATTTGGCCTTTCTTTTTTTGGGCCTTTTTTTTGGGGACAATGCTCTAATAATGATGATCATCACACTTCTATCTAATTACAACTCATGAATTACAACTCAAAACTAGAACAAGATATGACTCTATATGAACGCCTCCGGCGGTGTACCGGGATGGGCAATGAATCAAGAGTGGCATATATGAAAATTTATGCATGGTGGCTTTGCCACAAATACGATGTCAACTACATGATCATGCAAGGAAATATGACAATGGTAATGCGTGTCATGATGATGAACGGAACGGTGGAAAGTTGCATGGCAATATATCTTGGAATGGCTATGGAAATGCCATAATATGTAGGTATGGTGGTTGTTTTGAGGAAGATATAAGGAGGTTTATGTGTGATATAGCGTATCGTATCACGGGGTTTGGATGCACCGGCGAAGTTTGCACCAACTCTCAAGGTGAGAAAGGGCAATGCACGGTACCGAAGAGGCTAGCAATGATGGAAGGGTGAGAGTGCGTATAATCCATGGACCCAACATTAGTCAAAAGAACTCATATACTTGTTGCAAAAATCTACAAGTCATCAAAAACCAAGCACTACGCGCATGCTCCTAGGGGGATAGATTGGTAGGAAAATAACGATCGCTCGTCCCTGACCGCCACTCATAAGGATGCACAATCTAAGAACACCTCATGTTTCAAATTTGTTACATAACTTTTACCATACGTGCATGCTACGGGACTTGCCAACTTCAACACAATCATTCTTTAAATTCATAATCACCCAACTAGCATGACTCTAATATCACCACCTCCATATCTCAAAACAATTATCAAGTATCAAATTGATCATAGCATCCAATTCACTTCCTATGATAGTTTTTATTATACCCAGCTTGAATGCCCATCATTCTAGGACCAATTTTATAACCATAGAAAATACCATGTTGTTCTAAAGGACTCTCAAAATAATATAAGTGAATC
Source organism: Triticum dicoccoides (assembly GCF_002162155.2). NCBI lineage: Eukaryota > Viridiplantae > Streptophyta > Magnoliopsida > Poales > Poaceae > Triticum > Triticum dicoccoides. The sequence continues at coordinate 591,206,412 of NC_041387.1, read as the reverse complement.
ATGAGAGATTAAAAATTTCTTCAAAATTAAGCCACCGCCATGCTCTAAAAGATATAAGTGAAGTGCTAGAGCAAAACTATCTAGCTCAAAAGATATAAGTGAAGCACATAGAGTATTCTAATAAATTCCAATCAAGTGGGTTTCTCCCAAAAGGTGTGTACAGCAATGATGATTGTGGTAAACTAAAAAGAAAAGACTAATAGCATACAAGACGCTCCAAGAAAAACACATATCATGTGGCGAATAAAAATATAGCTTCAAGTAAAGTTACCGGGAGACGAAGACGAAAGAGGGGATGCCTTCCGGGGCATCCCCAAGCTTAGGCTTTTGGTTATCCTTGAATATCTTGGGGTGTCATGGGCATCCCCAATCTTAGGCTCTTGCCACTCCTTATTCCATAGTCCATCAAATCTTTACCCAAAACTTGAAAACTTCACAACACAAAACTCAACAGGAAATCTCATAAGCTATGTTAGTGCAAGAAAGAAAAACCACCACATAAGGTACTGTAATGAACTCATTCTTTATTTATATTGGTATTAAACCTACTGTATTCCAACTTCTCTATGGTTCATACCCTACATACTAGCCATAGATGCATCAAAATAAGCAAACAACACACGAAAAGCAGAATCTATCAAAAACAGAACAGTCTATAGCAATCTGTAACTCTCGAATACTTCTGTAACTCTAAAAATCCTACCACAATAGGGAGTCCTGGGAAATTTGTCTATTGATCTACAGCAAAAATAATCAACGCAAAAGCACGTTTCTGTGAATTACTAAAATTATTTTCGTGCGCGCAAAGTTTCTGTTTTTCAGCAGAATCAAATTAACTATCACCGTAGGTTATCCTATAGGTTCTACTTGGCACCAACACTAATTAAAACATGGAAACACATCTAAACAGAGGGTAGATGAAAAATTTATTACTAAACATAAGCAAAAACTAAAAAAAACTAAAATAAAATTGGGTTGCCTCCCAACTAGCGCTATTGTTTAACGCCCCTAGCTAGGCATAAAAGCGAGGATAGATCTAAGTAGTGCCATAATAATAAGATAGATCATGAAAACTCATCTCATATTCTCTATGTTCAGCAACAAGTTTTCTTTGAGGCAAACAAAAGCAATCAAAAGGGCTAAATTTAATGGGACAAAAGTCCCCAAGATCAACCTCAGGAGGTATGGGTTCCTCCTTGGGCCCTTCATAATGCACAACCAATTCATCATTATAAACATTCTTTTGAAAGAACCTCTTGAGTCTACACTCAAGAGAATATCCTAGCTCATTATTTCGAATAGCAAAATCATTATTGAGTTCAGAAATTTTATCAATTAGAACAGCGGTAGGAACCTTTTTTCTAAGGTTTTCAATAAAAGCAATATAGTCCAAAGATTGGAAATGCATAATTTCCTCTTGATCAAAGAGAATTGCCTCTATGGGAGGACGACCGGCGTCCACCCTATAGTGCAAAAAAATTTCTTTGGCTTCTCTTATTATAAATCTAAACTCATGTGCCAAAAAGATAGTAGTTGTGCGCTTAACAAAAGAATGCTCGATATTAGAAAATTCTTTGTATGCAAGGATGCATGTGCATAAACTGTCTTTCAAGTTCAACTATAAGCATGGCGATAGCATCCGCAAGACTACTAGTTCTATGCAAGATAGAACCACCCATAGAAGGTAAAGCACCGGCACAAGTAAAGAAATCTTGAATAACCCCTTTTCCAATAATATTACCACTACCGATTCGAAACTTTTTAGTATGCAAGATACGAGGTTCTTCAACAGGAGCATTAGAATTTTCCATGTTATCATTATTGTCCATATCGATGATAACCTCCCCATTTTCAGACATAACGGTAGAAAAAGCGAGGAGGAGGAGAAAGAGGGAGGCAAAAGGAAAGAGAGGGCGAATAAAACGGCAAGGGTGAAGTGGGGGAGAGGAAAATGAGAGGTGAATGGCAAATAACGTAATGTGAGGGAAATGAGTTTGTGATGGGTACTTGGTATGTCTTGACTTGAGCAAAGACCTCCCCGGCAACGGCGCCAGAAATCCTTCTTGCTACGTCTTGAGCTTGTGTTGGTTTTCCTTGAAGAGGAAAGGGTGATGCAGCAAACTAGCGTAGGTATTTCCCTAAGTTTTTGAGAACCAAGGTATCAATCCAGTAGGAGGCTCCTCAAAAGTCCCACGCACCTACACAAACAAACAAGAACTCATAACCAACGCAATAAAGGGGTTGTCAATCCCTTCACAACCACTTGCGAAAGTGAGATCTGATAGAGATAATATGATAAGATAAATATATTTTTGGTATTTTATGATATAAATTGGAAAAGTAAAGATGCAAATAAAAGTAGATTGAAAGCTTATATGATAAGAGATAGACCTGGGGGCCATAGGTTTCACTAGTGGCTTCTCTCAAGATAGCATAAGTATTACGGTGGGTGAACAAATTACTGTCGCAATTGATAGAAAAGCGAATAATTATGAGATTATCTAGGCATGATCATGTATATAGGCATCGCGTCCATGACAAGTAGACCGACTCCTGCCTGCATCTACTACTATTATTCCACACATCGACCGCTATCCAGCATGCATCTAGAGTATTAAGTTCATAAAGAACAGAGTAACACATTAAGAAAGATGACATGATGTAGAGGGATAAACTCATGCAATATGATATAAACCCATCTTTTTATCCTCGATGGCAACAATACAATAGGTGCCTTGCTGCCCCTGCTGTCACTGGGAAAGGACACCGCAAGATTGAACCCAAAGCTAAGCACTTCTCCCATTGCAAGAAAGATCAATCTAGTAGGCAAACCAAACTGATAATTCGAATAGACTTGCAAAGATAACTTAATCACACATAAAAGAATTCAGAGGAGATTCAAATATTTCTCATAGATAAACTTGATCATAAACCCACAATTCATCGGATCTCGACAAACACATGGCAAAAAGAGTTACATCAAATAGATCTCCAAGAAGATCAAGGAGAACCTTGTATTGAGATTCAAAGAGAGAGAAGAAGCCATCTAGCTAATAACTATGGACCCGAAGGTCTGTGGTAAACTACTCACAACTCATGGGAAGGGCCTTGGAGATGATGTAGAGGCCCTCCATGGTCGATTCCCCCTCCGCCGGAGCACCGGCGAAGGCTCCAAGATGGGATCTCGCGGATACAGAAGGTTACGGTGGTGGAAATCTTTTTTCGTGGTCGCTTCTGATGTTTTCGGGGTACATGGGTATATATAGGAGGAAGAAGTAGGACGGTGGATGCTCGAGGGGCCCACAAGGGTGGGGGCGCGCCAGGCACCCTCGCGGCCGCCTCGCTTGTTTCTTGACTTCCACTCCAAGTCCACCGGATCACGTTTGTTCCAAAAAGATCGCTGTCGGTGTTCTGGGAATGGGGGTACCCAGACTTGCGTGCCTGCGGCCTGTGGCGTGGCTCAGGGAGTGGCCCAGTACGGCCCATCTTCATCAACACATGTTCAAGATCCTCGCGAGGGGCCAAGCCTCGCGGGGCGGACAACAGGAAGCTTCCTCGGGCACAGCCTCGTCAGGCTGGCTCGCGAGGAGGCGGAGAGATCAAGGCAGGGTACCTCACGAGGTTCCCATGACGCAAGCCATGACGACGGAAGCCAGGCGGGCGCCGGCCTATGCAGAGTCCTTGTTTCCTCTTTGGTGCAAAGGGGGAAAGCGCAGGCAAGAGTATCAAGCAAAGGCAACCATTTCGGTGCAACAAGACCAAGACCAGTAGAACGGCAGGATGGAGATCATCGTGGAGCCCAAGCCGGCATCACCGTCAGAGTCTTTGGCAGGCGAGGACCGACTTTAGCCAGGATAAGTGTACTAGATGTTCCCCCTTAAAATGGCCAATTGTTGGCGCCCTTCCCGCTCAATATTTGGGAAGAGAACCAAGACCTCGCTCTATAAATAGGACTAGCCACCATAGAGTAGGGGCATGGAAAAGGGATCCGGATCCAATCCTTCCCAAGAGGCATCACGACCACAAGAACTCCTTGTAACGCCCCGGATCCGATGCACCAGGTGTCTGCCAGTTATTCGCCGTCGTTGCCATGTCATTTGCTTGCGTGTTGCATTTTATCATGTCATCATGTGCATTGCATTGCATACGTGTTCGTCTCATGCATCCGAGCATTTTCCCCGTTGTCCGTTTTGCAATCCGGCACTCCTATGTCCTCCGGCGTCCTCCTTTTGTCTCCTGTTGTGAGTGGGTGTTAAACTTTCTCGGAATGGCCCGAGGTTTGCCAAGCGGCCTTGGTATACCACCGGTAGACCGCCTGTCAAGTTTCGTGCCATTTGGAGGTCATTTGATACTCCAACGGTTAACCGGGGAACCGTTAAAGCCTCTTTTGTGTGCAGCCAACACCCCCTCCAAAGTGGCCCAAAACCCATACAACCCCCCTCCATGCTCTCCACCGTTTGATCACGATCGCGTGGACGAAAACCGCTCCTCATTTGGACTCTGCTAGCTCCCAGAATCTATAAATATGTGCCTCCCCCCGAAATTCGCAGATGAATCCCCCCGAAACCCTAGCCCCATTCCCTCTTTGCTGCTGGACACGTCCGCCCCCGGCCGGACACATCCGCCGCCGCCGCACCCAGCCAATCAGAGGGCGCCGCGTGTCCTCCGCCGCCGTCCTCGCGCCGCCGGCCCGCGGAGCCCATCCGGGGCCCACGCGGGCCCAGATCCGCCGCCGCCCGGCCCATCCGTCCCCGTCGCCTCGTGTCTCGCCGCCGCGGCAAGCTGCC
>NC_041387.1:591194003-591200932 GCF_002162155.2 Triticum dicoccoides | reverse complement strand
CCTCGCCTCCGCGCGACACCGCCGGATCCCTTCGCCGCCGCCCGTTGCCGGCCGCCGCCTCCGCCGTGCCCCGGCTCCCTCTGCCTGTCGCCCATCGCCGTCCCGACCCTGCACCGGCGCCGCCGGGCCCCGCCGTGACTGGGACCGGCCGGATTCGCCTCCGCCGCGCCTTCCCGGCCATCTCCCCGCCTCCTCCGGCCTCCCTCCGGCCGATCTTCGGCGAGATCCGTTGCTGCCTCGGCTCACGTGCCGAGGAACCCTAGATCTGGGAGGTTGCTATTTTTTCCTAAGTCCCTGTTATTTTGATATTATCATGCCATGTTCATTGCATCATATCTACATGCATACTACTCCGTTTCGTGCGTGTAATATGTCAAATTGTTTGCCTCGACGAGTACTTCATTTCATTCCATTGCATCATGTTCATTTGAGTTCATCTTGATGCCTGAATCATCGTTGCAAGAGTGCATGTTGCTGTTAATCTGCTGAAACTGTTATAACTTGCTCATTTGTCATTTTTGCCATGATTGATGTGTGCATCTTATGAACTTGAGCCCTACATATGTTTTGAACTATGCAATGCCATCTTTACAGGGGTGTATGCCATGTATTTTTGTGATCAATGTGGTGACTAGCACGAGCATGTAAACTAGGCCTCGTGATGTTGCTGATTTCAGTCTCTGTTCTGCTGTTATTTTTATGCCATGTAAACTTGATGCTACAGAGAGATCCATGTGTATTTTGAGATACTTCAGTAAGGATATTTTGTACATATGGTTATGATATATCCATACATGCCCCTGTTTGCAATTATGGAGTAGCCTAGCATGTCAGTTTCGTGCTCTACTTTTGCTACAAAATGTTTCCTGGCAGATTGTTTACATGTTATTCAATTTTGCCAAGGTTGTTGTAGTTGATCATTGCATTCTATGAACTTGTTCTTGCTATGGATAGCTTCATAAACATGTCTTCTTACTGTTGGTTGCCTTTACATGCCACTTATTGCTCTGTGGTGAGTGGTTCAAGCTCACCAACATGCCTACTTATCGTTGTTACTGCCATGTATGAATCTGTCATATCTTTTGCTATGTTTAAATGGATGCCATCATTTCTTATGATCCTTTTTGGCTCATGGTCAGTAAGGAACATTTGTTCTATGCATTTAGTAGATTCATGCCATGCCTTTGTTTGCCATGTTAAGTTCTTGTAACATGTTGTTTGATAGCCCTAAACGTTGGAACCTAATGTTATTCCTGTAAAGCATGAAACTGTTATTATTTGCAATCTTGCCATGTGTGTTTGAGCATGTTCTAGTGATTTATGGAGATAGCTTAGTGTTCATGTTTTGTTATGCTTTACCTGTACATCATGTTCATGCCTTTTGTTCTCATGTTGAGCTGTTGTAGCATATTGTTTTGATGCTTGCAATATGCCTAGTTGCTGTTTTGGACAGATTGTTGCTATAACTTGTATAGAGTGTATGTGTTGCACCGTTGCTCCGTTTTGAGTGTGCTCTATATGAAACTTGCTTGGTTTTGCATGTAGTTTCATATTATCATGTTGCATCCTTGTTTTGGTGTGTTTGCTTGATGTTTGTTTGCATTTTGCATCAATGCCATGTTTAACTTTTTTTGCTCATATCTTCTACGCCGTAGCTCCGAATTAAATGAACTCTATATGTATCGTGACTAGAATCTCATGTAGATCATCTTGGTGCATCTTAACTTGCTGTTTAACAACTTGAACATAAGGTTTATTCAGATCTGGACCAATTTCGAAATATACATATGAGGACTTACCGGAATTGTTATATATTGTTTCCGGCCTCATTTAAACTTGCTTTGATGTGTTGCTCTTGTATGCATCATCTCTTGCCATGAGTAGCTTCATGTAGCTTTGTCATGCATCATGCTTGGTTGTGCATCATGTCCTGTTCATGTGTGGTGTGTTTACCATGTTGTGTGCTTCTTCTCGATAGTTCCTGTTTCGTTGCGATCGTGAGGATTCGTTCGTCTACGCTTGGTTCGTCTTTGTGGCTCCATCTTCTTCATGGACTCGTTCTTCTTCCTAGCGGGATTTCAGGCAAGATAACCGCTACCCTGGATCTCACTACTCTCATTGCTATGCTAGTTGCTTCGTTCTATCGCTTTGCTGCACTACCTAGCATTTGCTCTTCAAGCCTCCCAATTTGCCAAGTAAGCCTCTAACCTTTTGCACCCTTCCTAGAAAACTGTTGCTTTGCTATGTTACCGCTTTGCTCAGCCCCTCTTATAGCATTGTTAGTTGCAGGTGAAGTTAAAGATTGCTCTATGGTGGACAGGATTATGTTGGGATATCACAATATCTCTTATTTTAATTAATGCATCTATGTACTTGGTAAAGGGTGGAACACTCGGCCTTATGCCTGGTGTTTTGTTCCACTCTTGCCGCCCTAATTTCCTTCATGCTGGTGTTATGTTCCCGGATTTTGCGTTCCTTACGCGGTTGGGTGATTTATGGGACCCCTTGACAGTTCGCTTTGAATAAAACTCCTCCAGCAAGGCCCAACCTTGGTTTTACCATTTGCCTCACCACCACCTACTTTTCCCTTGGGAGTCGCTCTCTCGAGGGTCATCTTTATTTTAGCCCCCCCGGGCCAGTGCTTGTCTAAGTGTTGGTCCGTACCGAGTAGACTGCGGGGCCCCCTCAGGGAAACTCGAGGTTTGGTTTTACTCGTAGGATGTCTCATCCGGTGTTGCCCTGAGAACGAGATATGTGCAGCTCCTATCGGGATTATCGGCGCATTGGGCGGCTTTGCTGGTCTTGTTTTACCATTGTCGAAATGCCTTGTAAACCGGGATTCCGAGACTGATCGGGTCTTCCTGGGAGAAGGTATATCCTTCGTTGATCGCGAGAGCTTATCATGGGCTAAGTTGGGACACCCCTGCAGGGTATAAACTTTCGAAATCCGTGCCCGCGGTTATGGGCAGATGGGAATTTGTTAATGTCCGGTTGTAGATAACTTGACACCAGATTCGAATTAAAACGCATCAACCGTGTGTGTAGCCGTGATGGTCTCTTTTCGGCGGAGTCCGGGAAGTGAACACGGTTTTGGGTTATGTTTGACATAAGTAGGAGTTCAGGATCACTTCCATATCATTGCTAGCTTCACGACCATTCCTTTGCTTCTCTTCTCGCTCTTGTTTGCGTATGTTAGCCACCATATATGCTTAGTTGCCGCTGCAACCTCACCACTTTACCCCTTCCTTTCCCTTTAAGCTTTGCTAGTCTTGATACCCATGGTAATGGGATTGCTGAGTCCTCGTGGCTCACAGATTACTACAACAACAGTTGCATGTACAGGTTGTGCGATGATCATGATGCGAGAGCGATGTTTGCTTGTCTTGGAGTTCTTCTTCTGCTTCTTCTTCGATCAGGGGATAGGTTCCAGGTCGGCAGCCTAGGCTAGCAGGGTGAATGTCGTTTGAGTTTCTGTTTATGTTTCATCCGTAGTCGGATGGTGCTCTTATGTAAGATGATGTTGTATTCGTGTGGCTTTGTATGCCTTTTGTATGTATCCCCATCTATTATGTAATGTTGATGTAATGATATCCACCTTGCAAAAGTGTTTCAATATGCGGGTCTATCCTTGGTGGGACCTTCGAGTTCCTTTTGGATAGGGTCGCATATTGGGCGTGACAAATTGGTATTAGAGCCTCGACCGACCCTAGGAGCCCCCTTGATTGATCATGTAGTTTGGCCATTGTTGAGTCTAGAAGAAAACTGTCTTTCGGAGTCTAGTTATATCGGAGAGTAGGAATTCTTTTTACTCCTCAGCCCCTTCGTCGCTCCGGTGAGGAATCTTGACGTAGGTGTTTTGAACTACTCCTCTTCCCCTTCAAATTTTTCTTTCGGTTCACGCAGTTAGTTTTTCGATCGTTGGTCCTCAGCTCTTTTCATCCGGTGCATTTCTCGTCAAGTTGACTCGAGCCTCTTCTTCTTCGCCAAGTTCAATCCTCAGTTGTTTTCTTTTCCCACCCGCCCGCCCTTCTTCCTCTCGGAACCGGAGTCCGTAATCGAGTACCCTTCCTACTCGTGCGAAGTCTTTATTTTCTTTCCTCAATGATTTTAACCGGTGTTTTCTCTTCAAGATATTCGTTGGTTCTCCCTTCCAGGTGCCTTTCTTTTCCCGCCCTCCCACCCATTTTTTCTTCCTGGAGTATGAATCTCTTCCGACCATCAATTTCATTCGTATGGAGCCTCTTCAGTCTTCCCTCAATCATTTCAAATGGTGAATTCTTGTCTCGTTCGTCATTCTCCTTTTCTTTTTCTTCTCCGGTGGATTCAATTCAAGTTTTTCGTTGTCGATCGTATTCTTTCCCTCAGCTCAAATATTTCCCTTTGCTCATTCGCCTCTCGCCAGTTTATCCTTCCGGAGTGTTCAAGACATATCAGGAGATTTGTCTGTGTTCCAATTAATTCGAGGTTGTCACCTCATTCAAATATTTCAATTGTTCTGGTGCATCATCTATCTGCTCAACATCCCTTTCCAACGGTGTTATCTCTTCAGTGGGCCCTAACCCATAGGTCTTTTTCCAGGATCTTACCTGACTCTTCTAATTCTCCCGGAGGCATTCTCAAATTCCTTTTAAGTGTGACGTAAGAATGAATTTCACAAGTCACATGCCTTTTCCAAGATTGATTTCAAATCATTTCATTGTTGGCTCAACCTCTCTGCTTTTCATTCTTCCGGAGTATCTCAGTAATTTTGGTGGTGTTTCTCGCCGTCATTTGAAGACCGAAGAAGAGTTTTTCCTCTAAATCTTGTCTGTTCTCGCGAAGTTTCATGGTTCTAGCTTCATGTTATCCTCTCGATTTATTCCGTTTGTCAGAGATTCTTTTCTTACCCATCCGGAGTTTTTCAGGAGTTGTTTTCCCGTTTCGTTTATCCGGAGGCCGCCATTTCAGTATATTTCTTCGTTCCAAGTTTTCAGCTTCGTTCTCCAATTATTCTATATTCATGCCTTTTTGTTCGTCTTCATATTCTTCCGGTGCTTCGTTCAAGTGTTCTTTATCAGCTCATGATCTCTTTGTTCTTTTGCATCTAAATCCCCTCTAGCATATTGGTTCTTCTAATTCTTCCCGGTGATTCATTCGCTTTCGTCAGTCATTTCCGAATTCTAACGGTGGTTCTTTCAGATTCTTTTTCCTTGATTATCATTTTTATTCATTCATTCTTTCCAATCCTACCGGTGGTTCATGAAGACTTTCTCAAGTTCTGTGCTATACCCCCCTTAATCCTTTTTCAAGAAGAATAAGTAATATGCAAAATCCATTGTTTGTCATCAATTTAATTTGGTGAGGATAGCATAACATAAATCTAATTCTTATTTCATCCAAGTGAGCAATCCCTTCCTTCGGAGTTTGTTCTTGATGAATAAATTCTAGTTCCAAGTGTTTTCATCTTTTCTTTTCCGGAGTTCAAATTTTCATCGGACATTCCGTCAGAACCTCCATCTAAATCACCGCAAGGCTCATCTTATTATTTATTCCTTCGTTCTATCTCATCATCCTTTTGTCACCGGAGTTCTTCATGGTGGTTCTTCATGATTCAATTCTTTCTTCAAGAGTTTATCAAGATTTTGTTGGAGGAGCTCAAGTATCTTTTCTTCTCGCATCTTGAAGTGTAATTAATTCTCCGTATTCTTTTGAAGCGGGGTTTTGCATTTCTTCATTCTTCTCAGCTATCCAATCATTTCCGTTTGTGGCTGGTTATCACATTATGATCTTGAGATTAACTATAAGACCACAACAAGCTTATTCTTTTCGTTGTTGATTTTCTCAAAAACTCTGTTTAAACCTTCCTTCTAAAGATGCTTTCAATTTTGTTCGTGGCACAAGTGGTCATTTCCTTCTCCATTCTTTTCATTCAACTCTTCCAATTTTTCCGGAGGCTCTGTGTTGTTCCTCTCGTCAAGTATCATTCCATCCTCTCTAGTTCATGTTCTAATCATTCCATTTTAAGTCAGAGTGCTGCCTAAATTCTTTCAGTCTTATTCATTTCTTATCTCGTTCAAACTGGAGTGGTTTCATAGTATATATGATTCCGTGAGCTTTCGATTCTCATCATTCTCGTTGTTCCTCTCTTCTTCCCGAGTGCTCTCGTCTTTGTTCATTTTCCCTCTTGAGTTCTTGCTTCACCTTCATCCCTTTTCCCTTCCATCTCGGTCCTAAGATCTCGGGACTAGATCTCTTGTTAGTGGAGGAGTGTTGTAACGCCCCGGATCCGATGCACCAGGTGTCTGTCAGTTATTTGCCATCGTTGCCATGTCATTTGCTTGCATGTTGCATTTTATCATGTCATCATGTGCATTGCATTGCATACGTGTTCGTCTCATGCATCCGAGCATTTTCCCCGTTGTCCGTTTTGCAATCCGGCACTCCTATGTCCTCCGGCGTCCTCCTTTTGTCTCCTGTTGTGAGTGGGTGTTAAACTTTCTCGGAATGGTCCGAGGTTTGCCAAGCGGCCTTGGTATACCACCGGTAGACAGCCTGTCAAGTTTCGTGCCATTTGGAGGTCGTTTGATACTCCAACGGTTAACCGGGGAACTGTTAAAGCCTCTTTTGTGTGCAGCCTAACACCCCCTCCAAAGTGGCCCAAAACCCATACAACCCCCCTCCATGCTCTCCGCCATTCGATCACGATCGCGTGGCCGAAAACCGCTCCTCATTTGGACTCTCCTAGCTCCCAGAATCTATAAATATGTGCCTCCCCCCGAAATTCGTAGATGAATCCCCCCGAAACCCTAGCCCCGCTCCCTCTTCGCTGCCGGACACGTCCGCCACCGCCGCACCCAGCCAATCAGAGGGCGACGCGTGTCCTCCGCTGCCGTCCTCGCGCCGCCGGCCCGCGGAGCCCATCCGGGGCCCGCGCAGGCCCAAATCCGCCG
>NC_041387.1:591191001-591193544 GCF_002162155.2 Triticum dicoccoides | reverse complement strand
GCCGCGCCCCGGCCGCCCCTCGCCGTCCTGACCCCGCACCGGCGCCGCCGGGCCCCGCCGCGACCGGGACCGGCCGGATCCGCCTCCGCCTCGCCTCCCAGGCCATCTCCCTGCCTCCTCCAGCCACCCTCCGGCCGATCTCCGACGAGATCCGTCGCAGCCTCGGTTCGCGTGCCGAGGAACCCTAGATCTCGGAGGTTGCTATTTTTCCCCAAGTCCCTGTTATTTTGATATTATCATGCCATGTTCATTGCATCATATCTACATGCATACTGCTCCGTTTCGTGCGTGTAATATTTCAAATTGTTCGTCTCGACGAGTACTCATTTCATTCCATTGCATCATGTTCATTTGAGTTCATCTTGATGCCTGAATCATCATTGCAGGAGTGCATGTTGCTGTTAATCTGCTGAAACTGTTATAACTTGCTCATTTGTCATTTTTGCCATGATTGATGTGTGCATCTTATGAACTTGAGCCCTACATATGTTTTGAACTATGCCATGCCATATTTACAGGGGTGTATGCCATGTATTTTTGTGATCAATGTGGTGACTAGCACGAGCATGTAAACTAGGCCTCGTGATGTTGCTGATTTCAGTCCCTGTTCTGCTGTTATTTTTATGCCATGTAAACTTGATGCTACAGAGAGATCCATGCATATTTTGAGATACTTCAGTAAGGATGTTTTGTACATATGGTTATGAGATATCCATCCATGCCCCTGTTTGCAATTATGGAGTAGCCAAGCATGTCATTTTTGTGCTCTACTTTTACTACAAAATGTTTCCTGACAGATTGTTTACATGTTATTCAATTTTGCCAAGGTTGTTGTAGTTGATCCTTGCATGCTATGAACTTGTTCTTGCTATGGATAGCTTCATAAACATGTCTTCTTACTGTTAGTTGCGTTGCCATGCCATGTATTGCTCTGTGGTGAGTGGTTCAAGCTCACCAACATGCCTACTTATCGTTGTTCCTGCCATGTATGAATCTGTCATATCTTTTGCTATGTTTACATGGATGCCATCATTTCTTTTGATCCTTTTTGGCTCATGGTCAGTAAGGGACATTTGTTGTATGCATTTATTAGATTCATGTTATGCCTTTGTTTGCCATGTTAAGTTCCTGTAACATGTTGTTTGATAGCTCTAAACATTGCAACCTGATGTTATTCCTGTAAAGCCTGAAACTGTTATTATTTGCAATCTTGCCATGTGTGTTTGAGCATGTTCTAGTGATTTCTGGAGATAGCTCAGTGTCAATGTTTTGTTATGCTTTACCTGTACATCATGTTCATGCCTTTTTTTCTCATGTTGAGCTGCTGTAGCATATTGTTTTGATGCTTGCAATATGCCAAGTTGCTGTTTTGGACAGATTGTTGCTATAACTTTATAGAGTATGTGTTGCACCGTTGCTCCATTTTGAGTGTGCTCTATATGAAACTTGCTTGGTTTAGCATGTAGTTTCATATTATCATGTTGCATCCTTGGTTTGGTCTGTTTGCTTGATGTTTGTTTGCATTTTGCATCAATGCCATGTTTAACTTGTTTTGCTCATATCTTCTAGGCCGTAGCTCCGAATTAAATGAACTCTATATGTATCTTGACTAGAATCTCGTGTAGATCATCTTGGTGCATCTTAACTTGCTGTTTAACAACTTGAACATAAGGTTTATTCATATCTGGACCAATTTGGAAATATGCATATGAGGACTTATCGGAATTGTTATATGTTGTTTCCGGCCTCATTTAAACTTGCTTTGATGTGTTGCTCTTGTATGCATCATCTCTTGCCATGAGTAGCTTCATGTAGCTTTGTCATGCATCATGCTTGGTTGTGCATCATGTCATGTTCATGTGTGGTGTGTTTACCATGTTGTGTGCTTCTTCTCGATAGTTCCTGTTTCGTTGCGATCATGAGGATTCGTTCGTCTACGCTTGGTTCGTCTTCGTGGCTTCATCTTCTTCATGGACTCGTTCTTCTTCCTAGCGGGATTTCAGGCAAGATGACCGCTACCATGGATCTCACTACTATCATTGCTATGCTAGTTGCTTCGTTCTATCGCTTTGCTGCGCTACCTATCATTTGCTCTTCAAGCCTCCCAATTTGCCATGTCAGCCTCTAACCTTTTGCACCCTTCCTAGCAAACTGTTGCTTGGTTATGTTACCGCTTTGCTCAGCCCCTCTTATAGCGTTGTTAGTTGCAGGTGAAGTTGAAGATTGCTCTATGGTGGATAGGATTATGTTGGGATATCACAATATCTCTTATTTTAATTAATGCATCTATATACTTGGTAAAGGGTGGAAGACTCGGCCTTATGCCTGGTGTTTTGTTCCACTCTTGCCGCCCTAGTTTCCGTCATACCGGTGTTATGTTCCCGGATTTTGCGTTCCTTATGCGGTTAGGTGATTTATGGGACCCCTTGACAGTTCGCTTTGAATAAAACTCCTCCAGCAAGGCCCAACCTTGGTTTTACCATTTGCCTCACCACCACCTACTTTTCCCTTGGGAGTCGCTCTCTCGAGGGTCATCTTTATTT
>NC_041387.1:591183794-591190617 GCF_002162155.2 Triticum dicoccoides | reverse complement strand
CAGTGCTTGTCTAAGTGTTGGTCCGAAGCGAGTAGACTGCGGGGCCCCCTCGGGGAAACTCGAGGTTTGGTTTTACTCGTAGGATGTCTCATCCGGTGTTGCCCTGAGAACGAGATATGTGCAGCTCCTATCGGGATTGTCAGCGCATCGGGCGGCTTTGCTGGTCTTGTTTTACCATTGTCGAAATGCCTTGTAAACTGGGATTACGAGACTGATCGGGTCTTCCTGGGAGAAGGTATATCCTTAGTTGATCGCGAGAGCTTATCATGGGCTAAGTTGGGACACCCCTGCAGGGTATAAACTTTCGAAAGTCGTGCCCTCGGTTATGGGCAGATGGGAATTTGTTAATGTCCGGTTGTAGATAACTTGACACCAGATTCAAATTAAAACGCATCAATCGTGTGTGTAGCCGTGATGGTCTCTTTTCGGCGGAGTCCGGGAAGTGAACACGGTTTTGGGTTATGTTTGACGTAAGTAGGAGTTCAGGATCACTTCTTGATCATTGCTAGCTTCACGACCATTCCTTTGCTTCTCTTCTTGCTCTTATTTGCGTATGTTAGCCACCATATATGCTTAGTCGCTGCTGTAACCTCACCACTTTACCCCTTACTTTCCCTTTAAGCTTGGCTAGTCTTGATACCCATGGTAATGGGATTGCTGAGTCCTCGTGGCTCACAGATTACTACAACAACAGTTGCAGGTACAGGTTGTGCGATGATCATGACGTGAGAGCGATGTTTGCTTGTCTTGGAGTTCTTCGTCTGCTTCTTCTTCGATCATGGGATAGGTTCCAGGTCGGCAGCCTGGGCTAGCAGGGTGGATGTCGTTTGAGTTTCTTTTTATGTTTCATCCGTAGTCGGATGGTGCTCTTATGTAAGATGATGTTGTATTCGTGTGGCTTTGTATGCCTTTTGTATGAACCCCCATCTATTATGTAATGTTGATGTAATGATATCCACCTTGCAAAAGCGTTTCAATATGCGGGTCTATCCTTGGTGGGACCTTCGAGTTCCTTTTGGATAGGGTCGCATATTGGGCGCGACACTCCTCCCCTCGCGAGGCAGTTCTTCCTTTGTATTTTTCATCACTAGCCCTTGAGGCAATCTACCACACCACAAACTAGAGTAGGGTATTACACCATAATGGTGGCCCGAACTAGTATAAACCTTGTGTCCCTTATGTTGTTCTTCGTGTAGTTTAGATCCTTGCGAGGCGACGAGACATAGGTAGGCAGGAGGTGCGAACTCCGCGCGCACCCCAGAGTTCGAACCTTGAGGGTCTGCCGGAACCCGAAATCTGACGTTTGGCGCACCAGGTAGGGGTGCGTCGGAGCTTTCCCTTCCACCGACCCGCTCTCCGCGAACACCACGATTCGCCCTCATGATGGGCAATGCGCCGCCCGCTCCGGTTACCAGCGCCAGCGCGGGGGCCAGGGGCTCCGAGCCTTGGCCCCCGCCTTGCGGCAGGTGCAGTGGCCGAACAAGTTCAAGCCGGAGATGCCACCGTGCTACAACGGCACGACCGATCCGCTGGCTTTCCTGCTGGCCTACGAGGAGGCCGTCCTCGAGGCCGGGGGCGGCGACAGGGTCATGGCTAACTAGTTTCCCATAGCCCTCACCGGTGTCCCGCGCATGTGGCTGCTCCACCTGCCAGCGGCTTCCGTGACCTCTTGGGGGGAGCTGCACCGCCTCTACCTCGCCCAGTACGCTGCACCGGCGCCCCCGGTCGTCGCAGCTCTCCTAGGTGGCTCGCAGGCGCCACCTTAAGGCCGCCACATCAAGCCATTCGTCCGCCAGATCGGTGCCACTTCCGCGCAGCATCGGGCTCCTCCGGGTTGGGCGGCGCCTGAAGCCGATCTGGCCTTCGGCTCGGATGATCACCCCTCCAACTCAGCCTGCTCGGGCGCGCTCCCAATGCTGTGCACCCCCACCATCTGCCAAGTGGTCGTCACCTGAACCCTCATCGACGGCGGTGCTAGCCTCAGCGTGCTCTCGGTGGAAGCCTTCAGCCTCCCCCACGTACCGCCGGAGTGGCTTCAGCCCAGCAGGCCCTTCTTGGGTGCCGGAGGCGGTTCCACCGGCTCCCTGGGGCAAATCCGCCTTCCGGTGACCTTCGGCACCTATGACAGCTTCCGCATGGAGCTAATCGACTTCGACATCACCCCCATCGGCCTCCCATATAACGCCATCCTCGGCTACCCGGCACTAGCCCGATTCATGGCCGCAACTCATCCAGCGTACAACCTCATGAAGATGCCCGGGAGCAGCCGCGTCCTTACCGTGTCCAGAGACACCGGGAATGCGTTGCAAGCGCTCAAGCTTGCCTTCAAGACTGCGGCGGTGGCGCAGCCCGCCAGCTCAGACGCCCCTGAGCCCAAGGGGGCTGCACCGGCCAAGAAGAAGCATCTATTCACCCAAGACAAGGCAGAAACCAAGCAGGTACTGGTCGACGAGGACGGATCCACTAATGCCACCTTCACCATAGGCGCCAACCTCGAGCCCGAGCAGGAGGAGGCCTTGGTGAAGTTCCTACGCGCGAACAAGAAGGTGTTCGCGTGGGAACCTGATCAGCTAGTAGGGGTCCCGAGGGGCGTAATTGAGCATCACCTCAACGTGTGCCCCAACGTGCACCCCGTGAAGCAGAAAGTAAGGCGGCAGTCCACTGAGAAGCAAGCTTTCATCATCCAAGAGATTCGCAAGCTAGAGGCGGCAGGGGTCATTCGCGAGGTCCGCTACCCAGATTGGTTGGCTAACCCGGTTGTCGTGCCAAAGAAGGGGGGAAAGGAATGCATGTGTGTCGACTTCACCAACCTCAACAAGGCCTGCCCACAGGATCCATTCCCGCTCCCTCGCATCAACCAGATCGTCAACTCCACCGCTGAGTGCGACCTGTTATGCTTCCTGGATGCCTTCTCTGGCTATCATCAGATCAAGATGGCAGTAGAGGACGTGGAAAAGACGGCTTTCCTGACCCTGTGTGGAGTGTACTGCTATACATGCATGCCATTCGGGTTGCACAATGCAGGTGCGACCTTTCAGCGGCTGATGCACATTGCCTTGGGTCGGCAGCTCGCGAGGAATGTTGAGGCTTACGTTGATGACATTGTGGTGAAGTCTCGGGAGGCAAAAACCCTGATACAGGACTTGGAGGAAACCTTCGCGAGCCTCAACGAAGTGGACCTGCGACTCAACCCGGAGAAGTGTGTGTTTGGAGTCCCCTCGGGCGAGCTCCTGGGCTTCCTCGTGTCCCATCGGGGCATCGAGGCCAACCCAGAAAAGGTCAAAGCAGTCGAGGACATGAGCCCGCCGAAGACCCTCAGAGAGATGCAGAAGCTCACCGAGCGTGTGACCGCACTAGGATGCTTCATCTCCAAGATGGGGGAACAAGCACTGCCCTTCTTCAAGCTGATGAAGAAGAAGGGCCCCTTTGAATGGACTGAAGAGGCCGACAAGGCGTTCCAGGATCTCAAAAGGTACTTAACCAGCCCTCCGGTGATGATGGCTCCGCGTCCTCAAGAGCCCCTGGTGCTCTACCTTGCAGCCACCCCCTACTCTGCCAATGCATCCCTGGTGGCGGTTAGGGAGGAGCGTTGGACCAAGGCCGCAGCAACCATCCAGGTCAAAGCAAAGCAGGACCAAGAGGGCCTCACAGAGACCGCAACCGCAGCCGAGAAGAATCAACCGCTGCAGGGAAGCACACCCGGAACATAAGAGCCCCCCCCCCCCAAGCGACCAGCCGCTGGGGGCTCCATTGTCTCAGGAGGCGCCCCGGCCTCCGGAGGACGCTAGCAGCATCAGCACTCCCAACCTCGTCGAGCACCCTGTGTACTTTGTCTGCATGGTGTTACGGGACGCGAGGGCGCGGTACCCCATGCCTCAGAAACTCCTCCTCGCGCTATTGGTAGCCTCGCGCAAGCTATGGCACTATTTTTAGGGCCATCCCATCAAGGTCATCTTAGTGTACCCCTTGGAAAGGGTGCTCAGGAGCCCCAACTCAGCTGGAAGAGTCGCTGAGTGGAACATCGAGCTACAAGCGTTTCAGCTAGAATTCAGCACAACCAGAGTCATCAAGGGGGCCGCGCTTGCAGACTTCATGGCGGAATGGGCAGAGGCGCCAGGCCTCAAGGCTGGCGAGGATCGATCACTCTCCCCAGGAAGTGAGGCACCGGACAGTTGGGTCATGTACTTCGACGGGGCGTTCTCCCGGCATGGTGCGGGGGCTGGCGCGGTGCTCGTATCTCCCACTCAAGACAAGCTCTACTACACCGTGCAACTCTGTTTCCAGCACGGAGAAAAGGTCTCCAACAACATAGCAGAATACGAAGGCCTGATAGCAGGCCTGAAAGCCGCAGTCACCCTGGGGGTGAAGCGCCTCACCATCAAGGGCGATTCGCAGCTCCTCGTCAACTTCTCCAACAAAGTATACGAACCAAAGGACGAGCACATGGAAGCCTACCTCGCGGAGGTCCGCAGGATGGAGAAGCAGTTCTGGGGGCTGGAGTTGCAACATGTGCCTCGCGGCACCAATCAAGAGGCTGATGACATCGCCAAAAGGGCATCCAGGCGACTACCTCAGGAGCCTGGCATCTTCGAGGAGCGGCTCTTCAAGCCTTTGGTGACGCCATCGCTGTCAAGCAGGGTGCAGCCTCGGGAGGAGCTCCCCCAGCCACCTGCCTCGGGAGCCCCGGTCTACGGCCCGGCCTCAGGAGCGCACCTGCTCCTGGCGCTGGAGCCTCGGGAAGGGTGCTGGATCACAGAGCTCATGAGCTACCTGACACAAGGGACCTTGCCGGAAAAGGAGGAGGAACCGGAGCGTGTGGCGCAGCAGGCCACAGCATACTGCATCAAGGATGGAGAGCTCTACCGGAGACGACCGAATGATGTGTCCCTACATTGCATTTCCAGGGAGCAAGGGAAGGAGCTGCTGGCAGACATACACGGTGGGGACTGTGGGCATCACTAGTCATAACGGACCCTCGTTGGCAAGGCGTTCCGCAGCGGCTTCTATTGGCCCACAACACTCAATGACACCGTGGAACTGGTGAAAGCTTGCGAGGCCTGCTAATTCCATGCCAAGCAGATCCATCAGCCGGCGGGAGGTCTGCAGACTATACCCCTCTCATGGCCATTCGCAGTCTGGGGGCTGGATATCATGGGCACGTTCCCTCGGGCGCCAGGAGGCTATCGCTACCTCTACGTCGCCGTGGACAAGTTCACCAAGTGGGCTGAGGTGGAAGCTGTCCGCACCATCCCCGCAGGCTCCGCGGTCAAGTTCTTCAAGGGCATCGTGAGCCGATTCGGGGTGCCGAACCGCATCATCACCGACAACGGTTCGCAGTTCACCAGTAACCTCTTCAAAACATACTGTGCTAACCTTGGAACGCAGATATGCTATGCATCGGTGGCGCACCCGCGGAGCAACGGTCAGGCCGAGCGAGCCAACGCAGAGGTCCTGAGGGGCCTCAAAACCAGGACCTTCAAGAAGAAGTTGGAGGCCTGCGGCAGGGGCTGGTACGACGAC
Source organism: Triticum dicoccoides (assembly GCF_002162155.2). Taxonomy (NCBI): domain Eukaryota; kingdom Viridiplantae; phylum Streptophyta; class Magnoliopsida; order Poales; family Poaceae; genus Triticum; species Triticum dicoccoides. The sequence goes on along the minus strand of NC_041387.1, from coordinate 591,185,097 downwards.
CTCCAGTCTGTGTCATGGTCCATCCGCACGACCGCGACCAAGCCAACTGGCGAGACCCCGTTCTTTCTGGTTTATGGAGCTGAAGCCGTTCTTCCTCACGAGGTCAGACGTCATTCCGCACGGGTCCTGGCGTTCGACGAGGCACAGCAGGACGCCATGCGGGGGACGGATCTCGTGCTGGGGGAGGAGCATCGCCGAGAAGCCGCGCTACGAGTAGCAAGGTACCAACAAGCACTACGGCGATACCACTGCCGCAACATCCGCCCCAGGACTCTTGAGATAGGGGACCTCGTGCTCAGACGGGTTCTCTCCAAGGAGGGACTGCATAAGCTCTCTCCCATGTGGGAGGGCCCGTGCAAGGTTGTTCATGTTTCCAGGCCCGGCTCCGCGCGCTTGGAGACCCAGGAGGGGGTGCCCGTCCAGAACGCGTGGAACATTCAACATCTCCGAAGATTTTACCCCTGAAAAAGGCCCGGTGCCTGTGAAGAAGGCGAATGCCTGTGAAGTTGCCACGTTTTGGAAAAGGCCCAGTGCCTGTGAAGAAGGCGAATGCCTGTGAAGTAGCCGCGTTTTGGAAAAGGCCCGGTGCCTGTGAAGAAGGCGAATGCCTGTGAAGTTGCCGCGTTTTGGAAAAGGCCCGGTGCCTGTGAAGAAGGTGAATGCCTGTGAAGTAGCCGCGTTTTGGAAAAGGCCCGGTGCCTGTGAAGAAGGCGAATGCCTGTGAAGTTGCCGCGTTTGGGAAAAGGCCCGGTGCCTGTGAAGAAGGCAAACGCCTGTGAAGCTCGCCGCCCGCGACACTCTCACGTAATAATGAGTGGGGCTGTACACGCCCCAGAGTCTCTGGAGTGTCGCCCTCGGGCCTCGGGGGCTCCCGCCCATGCCCAGTGGCAGCACTTAGCTCCACACTGGTGAGAAGACGTCGAAGACTAGATTAGGTGCCGGACGCGGCTTCTTTCATTTGCTTTCCGTGGTTGGCTTGTTTTTTTTCTATTTGAAGTTTTACTGAAGCTGTTACCATTTCGAGCTCGCGACCATTCGTCTGTTTCACTTATTTGTTTCGTTTTCTCTCGCGCAAAGTCTCACGAGGGAGGAACTTGGGCACCCTCGCGAGTGTTTTCTGCCCCGGTGGTTTGGAACTTCCCTATCCGAGTCCGCTGCGGGTGCACCCCTCCCAGTCCGTGCCCCACGGGCATCACGACACGATCATGGGACTTAGGTTGGTTGTCCCTGCTACCAGGGCTGGAGACTACCCCAATTGACTAACCCCTGCAGGACACAAGGTGCACGACGAGGCCCTAGCCTC
>NC_041387.1:591153252-591183503 GCF_002162155.2 Triticum dicoccoides | reverse complement strand
AAGTTAAGTGATTTCCACGCATAAACATGCCAAATGAAAACATAGCACAGAAACAGTAGAAACAGCGCGCCAATTAAACAGCAACAGTTCAACACGCCCCCGTGGGGCACCAGACTACATTCTTTTTGCGCAGGAAAGAAAGAAAAGCAAAATGGGCTCGACTTGCCCGGCATCAACTCTCGACAAGGGCTCATACTGCCTCCGGAGCTCAGCTGGATTCCGCCTCCCGCTTCACCGAGGCATGGTGACGGGCCGACCTGCTGCCCTCTCCCAGGCAAGCGCGACGACGAGGGGGCTGGTCGCGACCACCGCTGGAGGAGCTGCCGTCTGATGGGGAATCACCAAAGCTTGGTGGGCCTTGGGCACCGCAGCCCGCGCGCCTCCCACTACCTTCATCCCAACCAATGCCGGGGCTAGGCGCACGGCCGCGGTCAACGTCTTTGGGGTAGCATCCAGCGCGGCGGCCGTCTTCCCCGAACACCCTCACATAGAGGGTGGCATCGCCATCAAACTTAAAGTGTAGAGTGCACCATCAGCTCAGGCCGCGCGCGCGGGCAAACGTTTGCCAGCCGCGGGTCAGGGCCGCCTCCCCGGCGGTGGAGACCTCCAGAGTAGCCCAGGGGGCCCTGCTACAGCAACCATCTGCCTGAAGCCAAAGGCCGCTCGGGGCACCAGCCGGAAGTTCACCTACAAAGAAGCGGGGGAGCTGAAGCCAGGTGCCGGTCGGGTCCGCCGACCACATGACGAACTCCAGCAGCACCTCCGCCGAGCGAGAATGCGGCCTTGGGGGTCGTGCAACCCAGCATACCTCTCGTTGGCAGCCGAGCGCCCACCACCGTGCAGAGGGCTGCTTCCATGGCCACGGGAGGTCGCAGCGGGGGCCGTAGGGTGCTTGTGAGGGCAGCCCCGGCCACGCTTGGCCGGAGGAGAGCCGGGCCTTTCCTGGCGAGCCTTTCCCTTCTCCGCGGTCGAGAACCTCTTCGGCGGGGCCATGGGGATGGCGAGCGGCCAAGAAGAAGAAGGGGAGTAGCAGGAAGGGATGGACTGGAAGGGCTCACGCCGTTCCGTACATATAGCCGGGGGAGACCAACCGCCGGCCTCCACGATCATAGGTAATCATGACCCGTTTTGCATGCAGGGACTTGTCAAGTCATGCAGTTACCAAGGCATCGTGGGGGAGCAATGACGCCCACGTCCAATCAATAGCCATGCACCGCCCAAGGCCGCAGGCTGTTGGGACCTGCTGCGCTTCGTACTTGCCCCTTCGCTTCTCTGCTAAGCCAAGTCCAGGCGCGCCTTGGGCCCGGGGGCTACTGTCGGTGTTCTGGGAACGGGGGTACCCAGACTTGCGTGCCTGAGGCCTGCGGCATGGCTCAGGGAGTGGCCCAGTACGGCCCATCTTCATCAACACATGTTCAAGATCCTCACGAGGGGCCAAGCCTCACGGGGCGGACGACAGGAAGCTTCCTCGAGCACAGCCTCGTCAGGCTGGCTCGTGAGGAGGCGGAGAGATCAAGGCAGGGTACCTCATGAGGTGCCCATGACGCAAGCCATGACGACCGAAGCCAGGCGGGCGCCAGGAGGGTGCCGATCTGCGCAGAGTCCTTGATTCCTCTTTGGTGCAAAGGGGGCAAGCGCAGGCAAGAGTATCAAGCAAAGGCAACCATTTCGGCACAACAAGACCAAGACCAGCAGATCGACAGGATGGAGGTCATCGTGGAGCCCAAGCCAGCGTCACCGTCAGAGTCTTTGGCAGGCGAGGACCGACTTTAGCCAGGATAAGTGTACTAGATGTTCACCTTCAAAATGGCCAATTGTTGGCGCCCTTCCCGCTCAATATTTGGGAAGAGGACCAAGGCCTCGCTCTATAAATAGGACTAGACACCACAGAGTAGGGGCATGGAAAAGGGATCCGGATCCAATCCTTCCCAAGAGGCATCACCACCACAAGAACTCCTCCCCTCGCGAGGCAGTTCTTCCTTTGTATTGTTCATCACCAGCCCTTGAGGCAATCTACCACACCACAAACTAGAGTAGGGTATTACACCACAATGGTGGCCCGAACTAGTATAAACCTCGTGTCCCTTATGTTGTTCTTCATGTAGTTTAGATCCTTGCGAGGCAACGAGACATAGGTAGGCAGGAGGTGCGATCTCCGCGCGCACGCCAGAGTTCGAACCTTGAGGGTCTGCCGGAACCCGAAATCCGACAATCGCTCCCGAAGTTTTCATTCCGTTTGGACTCCGTTTGATATTCCTTTTCTTCAAAACACTGAAATAGGCAAAAAAAATAGCAATTCAGGCTGGACCTCCAGTTAGTAGGTTACTCCCAAAAATGATATAAGTGTAAAGTAAAGCCCATAAACATCCAAAACGGGTAATATAATAGCATGGAACAAACAAAAATTATAGATACGGCCCGGTTTGCATCCGGCCTACTCGCAGCCGATAATCTGATTGGGCCAAACAAGGACTGAGACAATTTTGGCCTGTTAAAAGCCCGTGATTTGATTCGCACAATCTTGGGCCGGGGACCATTTCGGGCTGTTGCCGGCCGTGAGCTGTTCGGCACATTTCAGGCCCAACCTACTTCTCAGCCTCCTAAAAGCCCATTGAGTTTTCTTGTGAAAAGAGGGTCGACGGTTTACTTGTCCTATTAAAGGCCCGAATCTACTAGTGGGCCAGTTTACATTAAGGCCTTTTAACAGACCAAGATGACGGGGCCCATGATGCGGATCATACATCGTGATTACGTGATGGCCCGATTATGTACCGTAATTTTATGGTTTGGCCGGTTTACTGCAAATACAGGATATATACAGTAAAATAAGTGCAACATCATGAATAAGAAAAAACCTAGACTATACAATAAAGAAATTACGGCATATTACATCCACTGGGCATCAAAGTTCGCCACTATGACAATAAAGCACAAGCAGACAGCAGATTACATACACTGGGCATCAAAGATAACCACCAGTGCAAATAAACACGCCGACAAAATAATATACAAAACTGACATCACTTTAATAGAGTTCAAGAAAGGTTGGCCCTACTGGGGAGTTGCAGTGCAAGCAGCTGAGCAAGCTGATGAGACCGCGCTTGTTTAACACTTATATCCTCCTCACTCTGAAAGATAAACAAGCAGACAGATGACAGGTTTTGCACATAAAAGTATCAGTGCTGACAATTCATCACATTTCTTACTAACGAATAAAGTGACACAGTTTAAAATTGTATTAACACAATATGGTATTGTTCAGGTCAAGACATGGCAGGAAATGACATTGTGAAGGACTTGGCAGCTTCACGACACCACTGGATTACAGATCAAGAACTCATATGTATCAATGGTTAGTGTGCTGTCAATTTATCCCATTTCAGATTGGCAAATAGAAAGACGGTTTAAATAATATTAGAATGATATGACATTGTTCATAGTTAAGACATTGCAGAATATGACATTGTGCTGTAGTGGGTAGGTTCACCACACCACTGGATTACGGATCAAGAACAAAAGCATACATGTAGTGCAAAAGAAGATCACTTGCTCTGTATAGTTTAATTTACATGGTATGAAGAAGGAACTTCGTTGTACAACTGAAAACTTAAATTAAGAAGGACAAACTTTTGTTTTTGAACTACATAATAAACTTTAAACATGCAATTTGATGCAAACACCAAAAATAAACAGATGTTGCAGTCATGCCTAACCAAATATACACAACAAAGTTTGAAGGCTTGAGAAGGATAAACTTACATTATTGGTGAAGATAGGCTCTATAAATCCCTTGTCCATGCTGATGGGGGGGCAATTCAAGAAGTTTACCACAAAATATTCTTCATAAGCATTGCCTTTATTCTACATTTTGTTAAGAGTAAATATAGATGTGATAAGATGAAGAGTGATGCTACATAACCAAGTAGTTGTAAATGTAAGTACATCGATACAGGCAAAAGGTACAACCAAGAGCAATGCACAGTTAAACTTCTTCAGTACCATCGGTGTTATCCAACCTTATGGTAAGAGTAAATATAGATCTGATGTGTAGAAAATGGAGGGCAAAGGAAAATAAGCTACAGAGTGATGGTACATGAACAACTACATGTCAATATAAGTACACTGATAAAGGACAACAAGTACTTACAAGAACAATGTAGATCTAAAAAAATTCATTGGCATTGGATATATTCTACACTAATGTAACCATTCATACAGATCAGATAATTTGGAGCGAACAATTGATAAGAAAGCTATCATGCATACTGCTGTCACATAATGAACCAGGTATGTATGCAAGTACAGTGATACAAGACAACAGGTACTAACAAGAGCAAAGCAGCGGGCAGCATATTTGCGATGTCCTGTCGTTCTTTTCAAACCGGAATTCTTCTTCGAGCAGATTTCCTGCAAAAAAGATCCGTAAGGCACATGCGAGAAAGTAGAAGTTCAAATTCTCATTTGATTTCATAGATAGTACCTCATTCTGGGAACGAGACCAGTGCATAACAAGGTTTTTCCATTCAATGTCTTCTAAATTTAGCACAGGAGACTTCACCAGAAATTCGTTTATAGACTTGCCATCAAAATGTGATTTCCTTAGGTAACACCGATACTGCTGCAATGCTTCCTTGAAAATCACAAGCAAGCTTTGCTCGTCATGACTATCCAGATTGACCCTCGCCTACTTACAACAATGTAATGTAAATCATTGATGTGTTCAATCAGCAGAAAACAGGAAAATAATAACCATGAATAATAGCACTTACACGTAAGTTGGACAGGAAGATGTGAAAATGGTGTTTGTCTTCACTATAATCTTCCCATGATGGGAATATATGCACGTAGTCCCTAACAACATTGAAAGCATTGTCTTTTAAACTAGGAATAACTGGAATGGGGTTCCAATCTGCAGGAATTGGCCGTCTCTGTAGTTGGAATAGGTCTTCGGCCGGTGGACTTGTTGTACTTTTTGCTGGAGTGGGATTTTTCTGTGGTACGACTAGTGCTATGGCAACTGAAATTGGTATACCTTTTGCTGGAGTGCAGGTCCTGTGTGGTGGGGCTAGTGGTGTGGCAAGTGAAGTATGGGTACAATCTGCTGGAGTTGGTCCTACGTTTTGTGTCACTGGTTGTACAACCAATATAAGTGGGGTGCTGTCTGATTTCTCCGGCACCACCATGTTTTTCAAGGACTTTGCTGGTGCTCCTTCAGGTTCAGCAATCACCCTCTTCCTTTTCGATGTCTGATGCACAAGAACAGCATTTGAGTGGAAAAACATGGTATGATGACAGATGGAATATGTATTGATAATGGATGGGCATGGCATGTCGACATATATGATGAGTAAATTAAGCAGATGGTAGTGCAACAAAGTAGAAGAAATGCAAGACAACATATGCAAGATACACGCAATCAATAAAACCTTGCCAAATTAGAAAAGCACCTTGATGGCTGAACAAGACAGGCCATCTGCTTTTGACTCCTCGAGGTTAGAATAGTCATTAGGATCATATTCTGAACAAGAATCAACAGGTGGGGAGCGTATGAGTTTCATTGCATCCAGAATGGCACTCAATGCCTTGGTGCCAATTTTGTAAGTCATTGCAGTGTTCCACAATATTCTTCTGATGCACGAATTCTGATATTCACTGTAATTACGTATAATATCTGAGAACCATGAAAACAAAAATAGTTGTGAGATTATCTTTGTAATGCAGAGGATATTCTAATATAGGGGCGCCCCTGTAAACACTTGTGTGTTATCACTGGATTTTGATGAGAGAGCTCATGTGTGCTGTAATATGGTGTGTGCATTTATATAATCTGGCACAAGTACTCAAAAAATAGGCTCCAGAAATAAGGATAGTTGGCAGATGATAGGTTCATAATATACTGTATAGAGAGTTTATTGCCAAACCATGATAACAAGAGCACACAGCAACTAGGCAGATCATAGTGTACATAAAAGGGGTACACCATAACCATGATATATAAATTGGGAAAGTGGAACTGGCTTGAAAATACGGTGTTGTATTGCCGCTAGTAATTGAAAGCCTATCGATCACGTACAGGCCAGCTCTATTAGCTGTTGACTACAGATGTCCCTGCTCCCCTTCCTGACAAGGAACATACTGTACATACTAAATACAGAATAAACAAAGAAGAACATGTTAAAAACAGAAGAGGAAGCATATTATTGAGGTTCCACTTCATTGCATACAATGTTGGTTGCCCACTCATGATGAATCATAGCGCCCAAAGAAATGCAATTCCATTTTGTCTCTGTATATGTGGCAATTTTGAACAAGAGTCATTAGGATCATATTTTGAACAAGAGTCAACAGGTGGGGAGCGTATGAGTTTCATTGCATCCAGAATGGCAGTCAATGCCTTGGTGCCAATTTTGTAAGTCATTGCAGTGTTTAGCTTCAAGAGTGGACTGCTGCTAGTGCGACACAAAGCAGCTACATAGATCATAGTGTAGATATAACGGGAAAACCTTAAGCATCAGAGTAAAATCATCAAAGTGGAACTTGCTGGAATATATGTGCTAGTATTACCGGTACGGCTAGAAAGGCTTCGGATACCAGCTCTCTTCAACTGAAGGTGCGGTACTATTAATATCAGTGTAACTCTCAAAGGCAACACAGCTCCCCGCATTTCCTTGCTATTCTTATAGGATTCAAGTGGGTAGGCCACTACAAATCCTATTCCCATGTTTACAAAATCCTACGAATCAAAGAGGCCCGAAGAGTTCAAAGTGTCCATCACAACCAACCGTATAGACCTCTACACTGCAAATGTCCCTGCTCATCTTCACTGCAAGGAACATACTGTACTACTATCATACTCCCTCTGTTCCAAAATATAAGTCTTGGTAGAGATTTCCACTATGGATCACATACAGATGTATCCAGATACATTTTAGAGTGTAGATGCACTCATTTTGCTCCATATGTAGTCCATGGTGGAATCTATACAAAGACTTGTATTTAGGAATGGAGAGAGTACTTATTAAAGAAGAACGGAAGAGGAACATGCTAAAGAAGAGCAAGCAGATTTTGGATAATAAAATGTTCGTTGCATAGTGCCAACACATGATGAACCAGGGCGCATTAATAATGCAACTCCCTGCTGTCTCTCGACCATTTCAGGCGGTTGGATGAAGATACGTCTCCTAACCCTTCTTCTTCCTCGTCTCTGATTCTTCCCATACAGAACACCTCACGGGCCGCCGGCCGCCACCGCATGTGTTCCTCCGCCGCCCCCACCCCCGCCCCCCACCCGCATCGAGTTTTCTTTGTTCAGCAAGGCCCCACCACCACCACCCCACAACCATCGTCCCCACTCGAGCCCCTTCGTTCGCACCGGCGAACTCCGGCGAGCTCTAAAAAATCGACTGACCCAATTTTGAAATTTAGTGTGATTTAACTAGTGTGGAATATAAAAGGCGAAAACCATAAGCATTGGGAGTATAGTGTTGAGCGTGCCATGGCGGATCAGAAGGTGCAAACCGGACAAAGGCAACTTCGCAACCAATGTTTGCTTTCAACTAGCAAGTAAGTGATGGACAAGAAATCATAGTAAAGCTGTGGCAATCTATTTTCTTGCTGCGATAAATAAGTTGAGCAGATACGAAAGAGTACCGCCTCTGATGCAGCGCCGTGTATGCATCTGCTGACAATTTGATGGTGCTACGGTAGCGATGGCTGTCGGCAGCGTGGAAGCAGATCTAGGAGGGTAGACGGTGGCGGCGGGGCGTGGTGGACGAGACGGTCGTAGGAGCGGCGCCGACAAGGTGGACGGCGGCGGGCATGAAGCGAGAGGATGGGATGCAAGGATCCTGGTCCGAAGCCGTGGATGAGAGAGGTCAACCTCTTGTAATGGACGGTGGCGTCGGGGTATCAGCTCCGGCATGGTGGAGGAGGACGGCGGTGGATGGGGGTGGCGGACGGAGGAGGCTGGGGTGGAGAGGGTGTTTTGGCGCCCACGGAATACAAATGGGCAAATGTAGGTAGAGAGGAAGGGGGGAACCATGTCTTCAAGGCGCGCTTGTCTCAAATGCGAGGAAATTTACAAACTGAGCCCTCGTTTCAAATTTCCTACATCACAGCAATATTAGTCGGTTGGGGATAGGACGGTAATCTCGCATACACCAAATATTTGCCGACGAGAGTTTGTTTTGGCACCCACCGTGTATGAATTGGGAAGGGAATCGATTTCGGCCGAGGACACACTGTGTTCTGGCGCCCACCGTGTATGAATCCGGGTGAAAGGCGGTTATGTCACGTTTGAGTGAAATTACAAAACTACCCCTATCGAAACCTATAGAAATCAAGCAGATAGGCTTTGCGTGGCAGGGATAGGCAGTAGTAATTTCCATCTCGTAGATTTTGGTTTCGGGCGGTTACAGCGACTTTCCCCGCTTCGTTCAAATTTTGCAGAGTGCACATTTACCGTGCCAACTCAATTCGAATCCCGTTTGTATTCTATTTTTTCGGGTGAGATCCATTTTAGATTGGAATAAAATTCTATATGCAACATTTTTTATATATACTTTCAAAAGCACAACAAAGAATTCTGCTCCTTTATATGTATAATATGATTTACAAATATAATGATCTCAAAATCATAAGGTTGAATTCAAAAAATTTAAACCAAATTATGTTCTACTAAAATGTATGGATCAGTAATATCTACATATTAAATAACATAGATGCGCGTGAATTCATATGAGTATGCATGTTTGATAGATCAATTTTGGTTTGAGTATGGATTGCATGTATCATCATCTCAAATTCAAATATTTGAATCCCTTTTATGTTCACTCCTTTCACGCCCAGCTCTCTCGCATGCATGCTCCTTCATGTAGCTATCACTCTCTTTTCTCTAGCTCACCCGCACACTCACTTCATGTTTCTCCTATCCTCGCAAACATGGTCTCTCGACGTCTCGCTTGAGAAGTGTCACACTCTCCCTATCATTATACATTACATGGTTTTCATTATCTCTTATGTCTCTACTGTTCTCTGGTATCACTAGGTACCTAAGCTTTCTTTTTCACCGCCACACACACAGTCTCCACTCGTCTTTCACTTTGTATTTCTCTCCATGGGATTCTCTCACACACCCTATATGTCTCTATATATGACTCATACCACTAAAATTACTCTCTCTCTCCTATAGACACAACATTTCTTGCGGTCTCCTTTTCGTCTCCATCCCAGACTGACATTATTCATTCGTTTACCGATCAGACAAACTCCTCTCTCTCTCACTCTCTCTCTCTCTCTCTCACACACACACACACAACTCCTTCTTCCACTCCCCTTCCCGACTACCGTCTCTCTCTCTCACATACAAAACTCTCACTTTCGCACCCCCGACTCGTATGTCTTTCACAAACATTTATCGACTAGCCTCTAGATAGGTTTATACACCCGCAAACTCGTGCTTCCACTATCGCATACATGTCTCTCTCCCTCTCCTTGTATCTATGTAGATTTTTCTTCCCTTCTTGAGACACTCCCTCTCGATCGTACACACACACACTATCGCCTCATTTTAAGCTGATACCTCTCGCACACACTCTCTTTGTGTCTTTGTCACACATGCACTCCTTCCTCCTCCTCTCTCCCTCTCTCTCTCACACACATGGGCTTTTTGCAACAACTAGCAAGATGCCTATGCGTTGCATGGAACATCAAGATGCATTTGTATGAGTAGTTTATCTTGCGGGAGAAAAGGATGAACGAGGGAAGGCCTTATTTGCAAATGTGGAGAGGGGTGTGGGTATCTTTTTGCAAAATTGCCATAGTTTCCTTCCTATCCGTCAGATATAGATCGGACGGCCTATATTGCAGGATGGCAGGCATGCGATCATCATCGACTATGCTTTTTATAAGAGTAGGGATAAAAAACAGAGTTGGTGATGATGGTGGGCCTGCCATCCTGCAATGTAGGCCGTCCGATTTATATCTGACGGATAGGAAGGAAACTACGGTAATTTACCCGCACTCCTCTCCACATTTGCAGATAAGGCCTTCCCTCGTTCATCCTTTTCTCCCACAAGATCTTGATGTTCCATGCAAGCACGTGCATCTTGCTAGTAAGGGTAGAAATTAGACATATACCACTTCTCGAATCTTGAAACCAACAACATTCCTCCCTTATCTCATCAAAACCGCCAAAGGAATATATTTTGAGGGAAACATAACATATTTTTAGTGATATATGTATTTCAAAACTAGACTTTTTTTCTATCAAAATAGTGAATATGTATTAATCTACTTTGATCATGTGGTAACGCATTGGCACATTGCTAGTAGTTATTATAATTTTTTGGACACCAGACAAATGGTGGAGTACATATACAAAGAGAAGAGGCGCACGCAGTCGGTCTCTCGCCATCTCGCACACATGAGTGTTACATAAAGGCAACATTAACAAATAAACCCTAAAACCCTAGGTCCATGATTGCTGCATTCGCGGGTACCTTTGTAGGAATAGTCATCTCGCGTGATAATTTGATCCATAGGAGTTGATGGTCGGGACAACAGGTGAACGACTTGGAGGCGGTGGCTCGCCAGGTGCCACAGATCGAGTAGCCATGTTTAAAATATCATTCTTTAGCGGGGTTAAGAGTTCCGATTTTCAATGGCGCATTATAAGTACTAAGTAGTTTTTAGAACGATTGGTATGGAGCGAAAATGGAATTCATAGTACTACGTACCTCCTTGGCGTATGGTTGTATGGGTTTATGTTGCGAGATGTTGAACCTGGTAGTTCTAGGGCAAATACTATGGTTTAGATTTAGATGCTGGTTTTCAGTAATAAATATCGGAAGCGGGGAACCCTTCTTTGATTAAAAAAACTACTACCTCCATTCTGGTTTACTAGTCCCCATCGTATTTTGGGTCAAAGTGTGTCCACGAATTTTACTTGTAAAATGTGAATGGAAAACGAGATTTTGTTATACCCAAACAAAAAAGGACTAGAGGGAGTGATTGCTCTGACACGGACGCGACCTCTCATAGCGTAGGCATTGAACCGGCGCGCCGGCCAAGAAGGCCCCACTCGCTGCAGGCCCGACTGAACACGCCTCCTCGTCGCATGCAACTGGCTTTAGACTGCCCTGCCTGCCTTCATTGAATCCGCGCGTGTGCCGGCAACACGTCCTTCCGTGAGCCGGTCGGCATTTTAGAACACAAAAAATGACCAAAATATAATTAAATACGCATGGTCTTGACTTGTTGTGCTCGCACTGGTAGCAGGAACTAGAGGTTTTTCTTTATTTATAACTCCCCTCACATTTTTTTGGCTTTGAAGTGAATCATGGTTGTGGACATTATGTATGAATGTGCAGATATCTGTGAACATGAGTTTGATGTGGAAGTTGAACTTGGAATGTCGGTCTTGCGCGTGAACTATACCATGTCCAATGCTTCGTCTGTTATTGTTTGGAAAGTAATTGTTGTTATTACATGACCCAAAAAATATATTTTGTGCCACATCAGTAGATGCACGGATATCACAACAGGCATGCTGACCGGATAAACATTTGAACCTAGCTATTATGAAGGAAATTTTGAATTGACAACAGTTTTAGATAGTAGGAGACGCCTAGCCTGCTCTGCCTCTACTAGCTTATTTTTGGCTTCTTCCATCTCTTCTTTGGCTTGGGTGAAGAGAGCATCTGATTGCTCTTTTTGCTTCTTCAGGAACTCAGCTACATTCTCAAGGGTTGTTGCACGCTTTCTTTCAGCCTTTACTAGAGCCACGAGGACACGAACAGTTGATGACCCCTCCTGGCTTGTGCGTAATCCAGCATCATCTGGGAATTTGCACCTTGTGTCTAATCCAGCATCATTAGGGAACTGGCACATTGTGTGTAATCCAGCCTCATTTTGGAAACATGATCTCGAGGTTGACCATACTTCCCACCTCGCAGGAACTGCATCCTGACATGAAATTACTTATTTTTTAGATCAATACTCAGAGCAACCCAGATCCATTTAGTATAAGCTAGATAAACAGAACTCGGAGAAGTGAATTCAAAAGGAAAAAATATATATAAACAGACTACAAGGTGAGAAAACCCACTTCCTACATCAAGCTAAAACCGAAAGCATTAGGATGATTAAGACTCTTCTTATTACACATCGAAGAACACGAGGCTAAATGAAAGTAATTGAAAGGGTGTTACTTACCAAAGCTCGTTTTACAGGTTCGGTGCAGCTCCTCTTTAACTTGCCACGCTCCTTGAAGATGTCCCCAATATCCCGTGTTTGGTCTTCATTGCTCCTTTGCATGTACGCACTCGTGGTTTTAATATATCAACATGGCAAGAAAATATACTACTAGTAATACTCGCGCATCTTGTGGGCAACATTAAAGCACTCGTCTTCCATGTTAGAGCATCTCCAACAGAATTGCAATGTGTGGCGCTTTAAAAAAGCGTTTACAATGCTGAGATCGAGAAGTAGAGATAGAGAGTAGAGACTAGAGAGTAGAGGATAGTTCTTAGCATAGATAGATAAAAATAGACAATTCAACTACTCCTCGGTGATGTCCTCCTCCGACGTCTGACTATAGGCCTGAAGATACCGATCATCGTCGGATTCCCAGGGCGACGCTGCTCCCAGACTCATGTTGAATTGAGCGTCCGCTTTTCGCCTATGCTTGTCCTCACGATAGGCGGCTCGCTCCGCCCTCCTCTTATCCCTCTCTGCCCTCCTTTGCGCGTAGAACTCACGCTCGTTGATGATGTCTTGCGGGAAGCATTGGCGCCACAGCGCCATGGCTTCCTCGTCCATCTCGGCTATGCCGAGACGGTGCTCCCGCCTCTGGTGGTCGCGGCGATCCTTGTCGGTGATAAGCCGCGACAGAGGCGCGAGCTCCTGCGCCCGCTCCCGCGTCGGCACGTTGGGGAAGTTCAATGTTCTATGAGGCCACCGGAGGCCCCACGTTGCCGTGTCGTACATGCGGGCGGCCTCGTTGGCGGTGTTGAAATTGCCGAGGCCGAGGAGCATCCCGCGGAACCGGATCTTGGCGGAGAAGCCGCCGGAGGCGCGCACGCGGACACCATGGTATCCCCAAGTTTCCCGGTGACGCGGCGGCATGGTGGCGCGGCGGTGGAGACGCGAGAAAGACTGGGGAGAGAGCGATGGCAAGGCACAGAACGGGGAGAGAGCGGTGGCAAGGCACAGAGCGGTGGGAGGGCATTGGATTTTATAAAGCGCGCCGGATGTTGCGCGCCAAAACTAGCGCACGCCCGACCGCTTTTTCCCCTGCCCGCGTGATCCTTTCCCAACGTCTCTGATATCTCTACTCTCTTCTCTACTATTATATTTATTTTATATTTTATATTTATATTTATCTCTACTTCTCTACTATCTACTTTTTTCTCTATACTTATTTTCTTATAAAAAACAGAGTTGGTGATGATGGTGTGCCTGCCATCCTGTTATATAGGCCATCCAATTTATATCTGACAGATAGGAAGGAAACAATGGGAATTTTGCAAAAAGATACCCACACCCCTCTCCAGATTTGCAAATAAGGCCTTCCCTCATTCATCCTTTTCTCCCACAAGATAAACTACTCATACAAATGCATCTTGATGCATGCAACACATGGGCATCTTGCTAGTTCTAAAAAACTTTCCATCATTTGCCACACTACTGGTTGCAGATGAAAAACCTACCCAAGCACAGCGCGATACAGGAGCGACGCACAACTACAAGCTAATATTATGTTGGACAATGGAGGCTATAACCAATTACTTTTACGGGAACAATAGCACCCAGGAAATTTGAAGGGTAGGTGTCGGTGTCAAAACCGGCGGATCTCGAGTAGGGGGTCCCCAACTGTGCATCTAGGTGGATGGTAACAGGAGACAAGGGACATGATGTTTTTACCCAGGTTCGGGCCCTCTCGATGGAGGTAAAACCCTACTCCTGCTTGATTAATATTGATGATATGGGTAGTACAAGAGTAGATCTACCACGAGATCGAAGAGGCTAAACCCTAGAAGCTAGCCTATGGTATGATTGTTGTTCGTCCTACGGACTAAAACCCTCCGGTTTATATAGACACTGGAGAGGGTTAGGGTTACACAGAGTCGGTTACAACGGTAGGAGATCTACATATCTGTATCGCCAAGCTTTCCTTCCACGCCAAGGGAAGTCCCATCCGGACACGGGACGAAGTCTTCAATCTTGTATCTTCATAGTCTGGGAGTCCGGCCAACGGTGATAGTTCGGCTATTCGGACACCCCCTAATCCAGGACTCCCTCAGTAGCCCCTGAACCAGGCTTCAATGACGACGAGTCTGGAGCGCATATTGTCTTCGGCATTGCAAGGCGGGTTCCTCCTCCGAATACTTCATAGAAGATTTTGAACACAAGGATAGTGTCCGGCTCTGCAAAATAAGTTCCACATACCACTGTAGAGAGAATAATCTTTACACAAATTCAACTTGCTGACGTATTCTGCGGCGTGACGTCACACCACAGCCAAGCCTTTATTGGAATCGTTTTTACTGTCCTACCTCAGCGTGTTTAGTGAGGCGGTTTCTTTGGCACGTCTTATCAAAGCGGAGATCGTGCCCCCTTATTCCGGGATTCTCATCAATACGGGCGTGGGTAATCCAACCGCGCCATTGATTACGGCGCTTGGGAGATAAGCGAGTTTTACCAGGCTGGTGGGAATGCATAGTTTCGTCCGTCCATATAAGGGGATAAGGATCCACCTTTTTACATACGCCTTCTTCCTCCTTTGCTTATCCATTTCCGCGCACTCGAGCTCCAGCGCCCAAGTTCGCACATCTCGCCTCAACCTTCCCCAGCCATGTCCGGAGCGGGAGGAAAGTGGATGGCCTCCTCCGTCACGAAGGGGCACATCAAAAATTTCAGGAAAGCCGGATACCTGCACAACGACATTGCGCACCGGCTTCCAGACGAGGGGCGGCTCATCCCCACCCCCAGGTCCCATGAGAGGTTGGCGTTCCTTCCCCACTTCCTCCGCGGACTGGGCTTCCCACTCCACCCATTTGTCCGGGGTCTCATGTTCTACTATGGCCTGGATTTCCACGATCTAGCCCCGAATTTCATCCTCAACATCTCAGCGTTTATCGTTGTGTGCGAGGCCTTCCTTCGCATCAAGCCCCACTTCGGCTTATGGCTGAAGACCTTCAATGTCAAGCCGAAGGTAGTGGGCGGCCAGCAGGCGCAGTGCGGAGGTGCCATGGTGGGCAAGATGCCCAACGTCATATGGCTCGAGGGCTCCTTCATGGAAACCATCAAAGGGTGGCAATCGGGGTGGTTCTACATCACCGAGCCGCGTGACCCTGAATGGGCAGCGGCCCCCTAATTCCAATCTGGCATCCCCACACGGCTCACCTCCTGGAAATAGAAGGGCCTGACATGGGGCGATTTAGAAGAGCTGACCGGACTCCAAACCTGCGTCCAAAACCTTGTGAACAAGAAGATCAAGCTCGTCAACGTGGTCCAAGTCATGCTCATCCGCCGGATCCTCCCATGCCAACAACGGGCCTTCAACTTGTGGGAGTTTGATCCGGCACAGCACCAAACCTTGAGCAGGCTCTTCGACACTACGTATGAAGATGCCTGGAAGGTGTTGTTCAAGGGCGCCGAGGCTCCCGCATCCGCTACTGAAGATCACGGATTCAGCTTGCAGCGTCAAGACGGCGAGGTAAGCTATTTTACCCTTTATGGGACACTTGTTTTTCATAGTTTGACTCTATGCGGGATCTAAACTCCCCTACCTTTGACAGGCCTGGCAGAAGAAGTCTGGGTAGGTTAACTGTCCGGCTCCCTTACCAAAAGACCCAGCGGACGCCCGATTGACGGGGCTGCTGGTTCCGGCACCTCACGTGGTGCCGGAGAAGAAGGCCAAGAAGAAGGCCACGGGAACTTGAAGGAGTGCCCGGCGCCAGGTGTTGTCGGACTCATCGTCCGACGATTCCGAGGCGGACTCCTCCCGTGAAGACGAGGAGGAGGAAAAAGGGGCCTCTCCCCCAGCGGGGGGAGAGAAGAAAAGGAAGGTCGCCCCAACTGGGGGGGCGGATGGTCCAAGAAAGGAAGGACCCTTCCTCCGGACTTTTCCACCAACGCCGACGACGGCAAAGAGGAGTGGCCCTTGAGGGTCAAGTCCCTGGCGAGATCGTAAGTGTCCGGATTCCAGAATAACTCATGATTTTTCATTTGTCGCATAGTGTCTTCTAACACCGAATACAACCATGTAGCCCTCCCAAGGACGAGCTCCCCGCTTCGTCGAGCGGCTCCCTGGATTCGTCGGATGTGAATAGCACTTCACTTCCGACCGTCTCCTCCCCTCATGATGCAAACGATGCCGCGGTCGAGTCCCAAGAGGGGCCGAACAGGAGGAGGCGGTCCCGGAGGCGCCGCCAGGCGACCTCCCGGACTCCGGGCGCAAAGGGGGCAAAACCCCACAGGGCTCTAAGTCCGGCCCTGTGCCGGACTCCGTATCGGAACCTACAGTGGTTCCGAAGTCCGGCGGGCGGCCCCTTCGTAAGAAGGGCAAGACTGCGACGCCGGTGGCCTCCGTCCAACCGGAGGCACCGGATAGCTTGCTGGAGGCGCTTAACGGCGCCTCCATCGACGAGGAGCACCGCACTATTATGAGTGCGGTGATCCAGAAAGTTCAGTCCGCCAAGAGCGGGCTGACTGAAGCCTGTACCAGCCTTCTAACAGGCTTTGAGGTAAGTTTTTAAGATATGTAAGAATATTACCGCATAGACAGTAGCCCTGATGCATGTGTTACATGCGATCGTGCGAGGGACGGACGAATCGAGAGATATGGTTCTTGTGTTATGGATGCTCCTCTCTCTCTCTCTCTCTAATTCTCTCTCTCTCACACACACACAAGTAAAATAGAAGACCGTTCTCTCATGTATACACAACGTATCGGCATCTGTCTAAGTCTCACTCATGCATGATCATTTGTGCACATTCACACCTCTCTATGTCTCTATCACACGCACACCATCTCCACATTGCCCTTCCGCCACAACACACATATGGACACATACACACATTCTCTCTCAGTCACACACACAAATCAGTACTAAAAAACTAGGGCGCACCTAAAACGTCCAAATCCAAATAAACATGAAGTGGAGCTAAATTCAAATATATGGAAATATTGTAGCGTCAAGAACTTTTCCAGGAAAAAAAAGTTGAGTAATATTCGGGGATTGTTTTCATACACACACAAAGGTTCGGTGGATGTCCCTTGAGAGTGATACGGTGACGCATCGTTCGATCGACCGCGTGGCCGCGGTTCACGCGCTTGCACAGGATTCCGTATCGTGGCTGTGGTAACTAATAAAAGCGCTGCCTAAGTCTAATGTTTATGTGTACAAGTACGGTTTTCTTTTAAGTTTGACCAATCCTATATAAAACTAAACTAAGCTCCCATACGCGCACTCATCAATATGCCGCCGCCGCCCTTGGCATGCCGGCGCATGCCTGCTCCGGCTAACAATTTCTCGCCCATCACCGCCGTGTCACCGCCATCCTTGTGCCATGAAGCCGAAGGCTCGCCCGCTCACGTCGTCTGCAGTCCCTCCTCGCGATGCCGCCGCACTGCCAAGCACGCGAGCAGATGGTGGATCCGTGTCTATGCACACAGCATACGAATAGGAGGACGAGTGCGTGCTCCAGCACGCAGGTGAGGAGGAACTAGCGTGTCATTGTCGTCTCCGCCGCGCGGAGGAGGCGTGCATGGTGGCTGTCGCAGTGGAAGCCGGTGGCGCGCGTCGAGCCTGCAAACCGGGTGCGGACGCTGAATCTACCTTTAAGACCTTGAATGCCACGTGGATCCTGCAATCTGAAGGAGCAATTTGGGTTAGTCGACTCTTGTGAGCTGTTTGATGCAACATGGATGGCTAGAAGGGCTTCTTCAACCTCCGAAATTGATGCACAGTTCATCTTCTCAGCCCGCCACATGCCTAACCGCCTGCTGCCGCTGCCCTGCCCTCCCCTAAACCACCTGCCACCGCCATGCTCCCCCCCACCCCCACCATCCGTTTAACCCCGGGCACGATCCATTTTTTTCTGGCATACTGCATTCCACACCCAACACTCATAAGATAGATCATGGGCACCCTGCCACCCTAATATAGATACTGGGGTAGCTTCTATGCCGTCTTCTTCCTTCGCTCCGTCGAACTTCGTTCACAAATTGACTGACCCAAATTATACTACTAGTACGAACCTATTAAGTACAGTAGGAACACGAAGATACGAGCAGTAGTACCAACTGCAAGAAGAATAGTAGTAAGACATAGTACTAGTACTGTCGTACGTACTAAAGAGTTCAAATAACGAGAAAGAACATAAACATAGTTCTGCTAGGGCCTCAGCACAACACACCCTTGAAAATAAACTAAGCAACTAGTCCGCTTGAAACTGCAGTAGAACCAGCATGAGCGACGACACTGCCACCTACTCGGAGTCCGAGTCCATGTCCTCGTCCCTCTTCCTCTTCCTCTTTGCTGACGCTTCTTTGCTTGAACCGGACACTGGGCTCTGCTTCTTCATCCAACCCTTGTAGATATTTAAACAAAGGTAGGCATCCATTGCTGCGTAAAGGATGTGATCTTCATCTAATGTCTTCGACTCCCATGCATGATGAAACTCGTGGTGAGGTTTCTTTAGTTTAGCGTACGAAGGATCAATCATGGCTACTGCCAGGGTCAGCATTGAAGGCTGAGAGGAGGACACCAGGCTTGCCTTCTGGAGATCGAAGGGCTGACCTACAACGAGGCCTATCCGACCCAGGACATCCCTATCATTCCTAAAGTCTACAGTGACCAATTTCATTCTCTCGTCCTTGAGGAAGTTCTTAAAATCCTGGCACTCAACATCAGCATGGCATATGTGGTAGACCAAGCACATGTTATGTATGCAAACCTGGATCACGGCGGGCTTCTTCCTCTCTGCCTCTGAGGGAGTCCTGGACTAGGGGGTGTCCGGATAGCCGAACTATCATCATCGGCCGGACTCCAAGACTATGAAGATACAAGATTGAAGACTTCGTCCCGTGTCCGGATGGGACTTTCCTTGGCATGGAAGGCAAGCTTGGCGATACGGATATGTAGATCTCCTCCCATTGTAACCGACTCTATGTAACCCTAGCCCTCTCTGGTGTCTATATAAACCGGAGGGTTTTAGTCCATAGGACGAACAACAATGATACCATAGGCTAGCTTCTAGGGTTTAGCCTCCTTGATCTCGTGGTAGATCTACTCTTGTACTACCCATATCATCAATATTAATCAAGCAGGATGTAGGGTTTTACCTCCATCGAGAGGGCCCGAACCTGGGTAAAACATCGTGTCCCTTGTCTCTTGTTACCATCTGCCTAGATGCACAGTTCGGGACCCCCTACCCGAGATCCGCCGGTTTTGACACCGACATTGGTGCTTTCATTGAGAGTTCCTCTGTGTCGTCGCTCATAGGCCCGATGGCTCCTTCGATCATCAACAACAACGCGGTCCAGGGTGAGATTTTTCTCCCCGGACAAATCTTTGTATTTGGCGGCTTCGCACTGCGGGCCAATTCGCTTGGCCATCTGGAGCAGATCGAAAGCTACGCCCCTGGCCATCAGGTCAGATTTGGAAGTTTTAACTTCACAGCCGACATCCGCAGAGACTTGATCTTCGACGGATTCGAGCCACAGCCGAGCGTGCCGCACTGTCACGATGGGCATGACCTAGCTCTGCCGCCGGACAGTGCCCTGGAGGCCGCACAAGAGTCCGCTCCGACCCTTAACTCGAAGCCGACTGCGCCGATCGAGGATGGGTGCCTAGACAACGCCTAGGGGGCTGCTACCTCTACGGCAATGGAGCCGAATACCGACCCTGTCCCTTGTGAAGCTCGTGACTCCAAGGCGCCGGACTCCTCACCGGACTCCGAACCTCTCACGCCTCTACCAATCAAATCCGATTGGGCGCCGATCATGGAGTTCACCGCTACGGACATCTTTTAACACTCGCCTTTTGGCGACATCCTTAACTCACTAAAGCGCCTCTCTTTATCAGGAGAGCCTTGGCCGGATTATGGCCAGGATGGTTGGGACGCGGACGACAAAGAAATTCAAAGCCCACCCACCACCCACTTTGTAGCCACTATCGACGACCTAACCTACATGCTAGACTTCGACTCCGAAGACATCGACGGTATGGACGACGATGCCGGAGACGACCAAGAACCAGCGCCTACGGGGCACTGGAAAGCCACCTCGTCATACGACATATACATGGTGGACATCCCAAAGGATGGGAACGGCGATGGAACAACGGAGGAAGACCCCTCCAAGAAACAGCCTAAGCGCCGGCGTCAGCGGTGCCGCTCTAAATCCCGCCACAGTAAGAATGGAGATTCCGGCACCGGAGACAACAACACCCCGGATAGTGCCAAAGACAACCCCCTCCAGCAAGATTCAGCACAGGAGGATGGAGAAGCCAGCCCTCATGAGAGAGCGGTAGACAAGGAGGTAGAAGACGATAATTACATGCCTCCCTCCGGAGATGAGGCAAGCCTCGATGACGACGAATTCGTCGTGCCTGAGGATCCCGTCGAACAAGAGCATTTTAAACGCAGGCTTATGGCCACGGCAAGTAGCCTCAAGAAAAAGCAGCAACAGCTTAGAGCTGACCAAGATCTGCTAGCCGACAGATGGACCGAAGTCCTTGCGGCCGAAGAGTACGAACTCGAACGCCCCTCCAAAAGCTACCCCAAACGCAAGCTGCTGCCCTGATTAGAGGAGGAAGCATACAAACCCACATCACCAGCGCACAATACGGCCGACCGGCCACCTCGTTGCCGTCACAGAGAGGCCTCCAGGCCCTCCACTAAAGCCGTACCCCGGCATCGCTCGAAAAGTACAAAGCCACGAGGGAATGCGCCGGACTTGCGAGACATATTGGAGGATAAGGCAAGACAATCAAGATCGATCTACGGATCGCGTGGGCGCCCCACAACACGTGACGATGACCGTCGCGCCAGATACGGCAACTCCGGCCGGGCCGAACACAGTAGACAAAGATCGCTTGAGCTACGTCGTGATATAGCCCAATATAGAGGCGCCGCACACCCACTATGCTTCACAGATGAAGTAATGGATCATCAAATCCCCGAAGGGTTCAAACCCGTGAACATTGAATCCTACGATGGCACAACAGACCCCGCGGTTTGGATCGAAGACTATCTCCTTCATATCCACATGGCCCGCGGTGATGATCTTCATGCCATCAAATACCTCCCGCTCAAGCTTAAAGGACCAGCTCGGCATTGGCTTAACAGCTTGCCAGCAGAATCAATTGGGTGTTGGGAGGACCTGGAAGCCGCATTCCTTGATAACTTCCAAGGCACATATGTGCGACCACCAGACGCTGATGACCTAAGCCACATAATTCAGTAGCCAGACGAATCGGCCAGACAATTATGGACACGGTTCTTAACCAAGAAAAATCAAATCGTCGACTGTCCGGATGCAGAGGCCCTTGCAGCCTTCAAGCATAACATCCTCGACGAGTGGCTCGCCCGGCACCTAGGACAGGAAAAGCCAAAATCCATGGCAGCCCTCACATCACTCATGACCCACTTCTGCGCGGGAGAGGACAGCTGGCTAGCCCGCAGTAACAACCTCAACAAAAATTCTGGCAGTCCGGATAACAAGGACCGTAATGGCAGGTCGCGTCGCAACAAGCACAAACGCCGCATTAACGGCGAATATACCGAGGATACGGCAGTCAATGCCGGATTCAGAGACTCCAAACCCGGTCAGCGGAAAAAGCCATTCAAAAGAACTACTCCGGGTCCGTCCAACTTGGACCGAATACTCGACCGCTCATGCCAGATACACGGCACCCCCGAAAAGCCAGCTAATCACACCAACAGGGATTGCTGGGTATTCAAGCAGGCAGGCAAGTTAATTGCCGAAAACAATGACAAGGGGCTGCATAGCGATGACGAGGAAGAGACCCGGCCGCCGAACAATAGAGGACAGAAGGGTTTCCCCCCACAAGTGCGGACGGTGAACATGATATACGCAACCCACATACCCAAAAGGGAGCGGAAGCGTGCACTCAGGGACGTATATGCGATGGAGCCAGTCGCCCCAAAGTTCAATCCATGGTCCTCCTGCCCGATCACTTTTGATCGAAGGGACCACCCCACCAGCATCCGCCATGGTGGATTCGCCGCGTTGGTTCTAGACCCAATCGTCGACGGGTTTCACCTTACTAGAGTCCTGATGGACGGCGGCAGCAGCCTGAACCTGCTTTACCAGGATACAGTGTGCAAGATGGGCATAGACCCCTCAAGGATTAAACCCACAAAGACGACCTTCAAAGGCGTCATACCAGGTGTAGAGGCCAATTGTACAGGTTCAGTGACACTGGAAGTGGTCTTCGGATCCCCGGATAACTTCTGAAGCGAGGAGTTAATCTTCGACATAGTCCCGTTCCGCAGTGGCTATCATGCACTGCTCGGACGAACCGCATTTGCAAAGTTCAATGCGGTGCCGCACTACGCATATCTCAAGCTCAAGATGCCAGGCCCTCGAGGAGTCATCACGGTCAACGAAAACACGAAACGCTCTCTCCGAACGGAGGAGCATACAGTGGCTCTCGCAGCGGAGGTGCAGAACAACCTCTTAAGGCAACTCTCGAGGCCGGCCGTTAAGCGATCGGACATCGTCAAGCGCGCCCGGAGTAACCTACAATAAGACCACCTGGCACGTTCCGAGCACGCATAGCAATGCGGCCCCAACCCCAACCCTTGCAAAATTGCAAAACCAGTACTCCGCGTACATCACTACACTCTGAAGATACCATGGGCATAGGGGGAGGGGCACGACCACGGCAGGCCCAGAGTGCGGCTCAACCACACCAAGGGCTCCCAAGTGTGTCATCTTTTTTTTCTTTTTTTCTTATCCTCAGGACTCCGTTTACCAGAGGTCGTGTCCGGTAGTAGATACTACCTGCCGAACTCACGATGCAACAGCCAGGGAAGAAGAAAAGCTACGACGAGTATCCAGGTGGTCTCCATTACGAGCATTATACTTGTTTTATACACCATTCCGTAGCCTACCCCTGGAGGGGGACATGTTAAATAGTCCCACCCCTTGCTTATCGCACTATTTGTATCATTCTGCATTCATGGCAGTACCTTTTAAATAAACAATGCATCGCTTTTTGCCTATCATTGCATTCCTTTATATATATATGTTCAATTATGACATGTTGCACCCATACGCTTTGGTACGGCCAAATACACCAGGAGCTTAAGTTCCCCACATTATGGTGTGATAAGTCCGAACACTTTCACAAGTGCGGCACCCCGAACTTATAGCATTATATGCATCGGCTCCGAATCATGTCTTGGGTCAATAGTTGGGTTTGCCCGGCTCCCATGTTTTGGTACCTTACGTTCCGTTATATCAGCTAAGGTAGCGCTGGGAGAACCACTGCAATTGTGCCCCAGTTGAGCTGGGCGAGCACCTGAATGGAGAAAGCTAAAACTAACCATCATCAGTGGCGGAGCCAGCCAGCTCAAGGAGTCGGGGCAGAATCTTTACACAGCGATAGTGCACAGCATTTGCCCAAGTAATTAGTAATACTAATCATGGTTTCTTTGTATTGTTTAGTGAAGGATGGCCGGTGCAGCCCGGGCAGCTGCCCCAGGTCAACGGGAGCTAGCTCCGCCACTGGCCTGCTTATTGCTTCTGTTGCACCCCCAGCCCCGGTTGCTGCTGCTGTTGTTTTCACTGTACAATCAGTAGTATATTTCGTCGGTTGGTTGAATAAATGTGTTGTTAGAATGACAAACACAATGTTATGAAAGTCGTTGCACGGTTCGATCCTTAGTGCCCCGTACCGTATGTAGCGCATACTATTTTTCGTATGGAACACATTTTCCACTTGTTTAACATGCAGCCCACTGATAAAGGCCCAATAGAGGAGCCCGTAATTAACTGGAAGGGAGGCTCTCACATGAATCCGGCCTAGGTACATGCTCATGGTCCCCTAAACATAAATAAGTAAATAAATAAATAAAGCTAAATGCTCATGCACCAGTTCTTTAAATTCATGATTTAATATGAGGATATTATTTCCTATTGTAGTGTCATTACATTCAGTCATATTATTCTTAGGCAAAGATAGCGACCAGTCTTCTTGCTCCCAGCATTTTCTTCTTGCAACCAGCAGACCCATGCAAATCATAGTCAACATCGTAAATAGTTTCGGTCCATTTTTATTTTTCAATAAGAATGTCCAACCCAGCCTAGCACATTGGCGACAGCACTTTATCCTCCGCCTTGGTGCGCTCGCCGCGGCACCGCCGTCCGGCCCTGTCAACATAGTTTTTTTTTTGAAACGGTCCCTGTCAACATAGTGAATCGAGAGAGAACTGTAGTTGTGAGTATGACAGTACGGACCCACCAGGTCCACTCCCAAACACAAGCAAGCGCCTCTTTTAATACTTTGATGTACCCCTCATTGTTTTACTCTAATCCACCCTGCTGATATCTGGGACCCACATCATTTTCAATGTATAGTCATTTAACGACAGAATTGCACAACTTTTTTTGAGTAGTAATACGGAGGAGCAGGCTATAAACTGGGTTGTGCGGTATCTGTGGCCCGTCTAACAACATGACCTGCCCAGCAGTTTTTTCTTTGGGAAAACAGGTAGCCCAGTATTTCTTTTTGAAGAATACCCAAGCTAGGCCTATTTGTTTTCTCCGACTTACTGGGCTGCAAATCTTTCAAGACGAGGAGGGACGCATTCGGGCCTGGCCAAAGAGTATGGTCAGTCATCTGTTAAAACTAATATCAAAGGGGTAGAAAATTCCAAAAAAATTATAGCAAATGGGATATTAGTTTCTTTTTTTGTTTTTGTTCTTCACTGATATTTTATAGTATTTCATTGGATTTAACATGACATAGTACTAATTTATTTTTAAATTTGTTTTAGTATGGCTACTAATTTTTGGATTACGAATATTTTTTCCCCAGAAAAAAATTGCGAATTTTCAAAATTTCACACATATTTAGTTATTTTTTTAACCCTGGTACTCACCATAAAATGGGCAGCAATTCTAAAAATGGAAAACAGGCTGCAATAAATTCCATATGAATTGGAAAATGAGTAAAAGTTATAAAAATAATAGCAAATGGGTTGTACACGCCACAGATTGCGAGGCTGGCTTATTTACGCAAGGCTTTGTCAGTCAACACATGATTCTAGCAGCAGTGACTATTGGATGTCCATCCAACGACCGACGTGCTTCTTCAATCTCTGATCTTCCTGCTCCAGCCGCCTAAACTAGCACCAGCGGGACTGCTTGCTCCCTCCTCTTGTGGCCCGATGTGATGCCGTGCAGGCTTCCCCGGCCCACCCTACTCCCTCCGCTGGCCTGGCCGCACGCAATCAACTGCCTCCTTATTACGTGAAAAAAATGATTCCTGCCACTAACATCTGGGGCGCACCTATTGGGAGGCTGACCTGTGGGCCTACTAAGTTGACGCGTACGCAGGGCCTGTCAACTTAGTCAACAAACGATTCTAGCAGCAGTAACTGTCGTGGTTCTAAGACTGACAGTAGAAAGGGGGTAGGTATGGAGAGGCAAGATCTCAGCTATGGTGAAAGGTGTACACACGGGATTTACGAGTTTAGGCCCTTCTCAGAGGAAGTAATAGCCCTACGTCTCGGTGCCCGGAGGCGGTCGACTAGATTATATGTGTGTGATGTTACAGGGGGTGCAAACCCTTGTCCCAGAGGAGGGGGTGGCTTATATAGAGTTCGCCAAGACCCCATCTCCCCTCCGTTATAGAGGGTTCAATGTTCATTAAGGAGGGATGTTCCTGATAACGCCAGCTTTAGGTACAATTAATGCCTATAAAGACTACAGAGTTAACATCCAACCGTTGTGATTCCGACTGACTCTTGGTCTTCATATGTCGAGTGATCTTCATAAAATTGGGGTTCCCGAGTGATGTGGTCGTCAAGTGACTTACACTCGACGCCTTCCTTGGGCAATTCCCATTATCTCCTGGATTTCTTTGCTTCTAGGGTAGTGACCTTGGGTGGGGCACCTAGGTCAGGCCTGTGACCCTACCCTAGGTCTATACCCTCATCATTAGCACCCGAATGGATTGAGGACCGAGTGGAAAAGAAGATCGCAGCGGACTTTGCTTCAAACTTTGTGCTCAGTGAGGGCTTGCGTCGATCGGAAGGTTTGCGCCTTGAACTTTAGCTTTGTTCCAGTTGTCTTAATCGATTCTGAAGTGGTCGAGTGGATAAGTGTCGTCGCCCGTTGATCGTTGTCTTCTGTTGCGAGATCTCCGGCGCGATTGGTTATTGCGTATCCCGGATTCAGCGGGATTCGAAATTTCGGGGAAGCGCGTGGAACGGAGGGCGCCGTGGTAATCAGGATGGATAAGCAGGGATGCATCAATCCCCACGCCACCTTTTTCGCCATGTATCGGGCGTGTGACTGTAGCGAAGATTTGACAGGATCGTCCGGGCCCGCGCGTCAGCCACTCGGAAGTGGGCCTTTAAAAGGCGGCAAGGCCTAGGCGTTGTGCCATGTGCTCCCAATCTCGCTCTTGCTCCTCTGCCTCTCCCCTGTGCGCAGCTTCTCTGCCCTTGGTACCACCACTCTGCCTCAATGGTGAAGGACAAGACGGTGGCGCTGGAGCGCGCGAAGAAGGCAGCAGGGGCGGCGAAGGGTAAGAAGACCCAGCGCGGGTCGTCGTCGCGGTCGGCGCTACCGACGGGGTGGATCCAGGGCGACTGGGTCCGATCCACACTCCAGCAAGAGGACCTGGACGAGCTGGCCGAGCTCGAGTTGATTGCCAAAAGCACTGCGAGGTTGCCGGAGGGGGAGGTGGAGCCACAGCCGGGATCGGGTGAGTGTGTCTTGCTTGCCACGCACATCGACCGTGGTTTTTCGCTTCCTCCACACCCCTTTTTCCGGGGTTTTCTGAATTTCTTCGGAGCCCAACTCCATCATTTTTCTCCCAACACCATCATCTATCTTGCGGCATTTGTGTCCATGTGTGAGAATTTCCTGGGGTGTCGACCGCACTGGGGTCTCTTCAAACACATCTTCACTGTTTTGACCAAATAAATCATGTCTCTTTCTAGCCCAACCTCTGCTGTGACTGACATGGATATCGACAAAGCTCCAGGGGACGAGGAGACCAACGACGCGGCCACTTCTCGAGCTAGTAAGTCCGTTCGACCAGACCTCGCTTAGTCGATTGAGTCGTCAGTCTACTGAATTTCTGATGTTTTTTATTTCGCTGTAGTTCCGCGAGATGTCGTCGTGCTTCCTGATGACGAAGAAGAAGTGCCTCTATAGGAGAGGAGGAGGATAGGCAGAGGCTCAAGCAGGAGAAGACTTGAAGTTCAAGCCCCTCAGTCGACGCCGATGCTTGAGGCGGTGGTCGAGCATTCTAGAGATCCGGTTCAGACCAACGTCACATTCACCAGCCCACTGACGATTGATCGTCCGTTGGGGTCGACTACTCTGGCTCCTGCTGCCCCAGTACAACTCCACGTGCCTGACCCAGTAGCTGCTTCGGCCACCCTGGAGCCATCACTTTTTGCTACATATCAGACCCCAGACGATCCGCCAAGTGCTGCCAGGGAAGCTCTTCGCCAGATGAACTTGTCATGGAGCAGGTGAAGGTGGTGCACGAGGCCAGTCAGGTGGCCTATAACGCCAGCACCGCCTTCCAGATAAATGTTAAGGTCGATGAACTCCCGATTGAACTTTTGAATGTTGTTTTATATCTCATCACCCACTGGGGTGTGCCTATTTTTAGAGTTTAATATGTCTTCTGCTCCACTCGACTGTCCTTCAGTCGAGCGTTGATCTGAACCAGTGGGGGCACGTCGAGTGCACCCACTGGGTGTAGTCCCCGAGACCACGGTCGACTGCTTGCAGTCAGCTGAGGTCTTAGAATCCACTTTTCTACGTTTCTTTTTTTTACTCAAGCTGGACAGACCATGCAGAGTGTTGATCCTAACCAGTGGGGGCATGCTAAGTGCACCCACTAGGTGTAGTCCCTGAAACTATTGTTGAATGTTTGGTTCGGTAGTAGTCTTAGAGTAACTTTCACTGTGATTGCCTTTCTGTCGACTGATATATATCTCTTGCTCGTTGCAGAAGTCTTGTGATCTTGGAGCTCAACTTTCCAAACTGAACAAACAGCAGATCAGCCTCAACCTTGATCTTGAGCTGGCGAAGAAGAACCTCAAGACTGCTCAGGAAGAAACGCCCATCATGGGAGGTAATCAATCAACACTTGTCTACCTTGTGGCTCGCGCCTTTTGGTGTTTTTCTTATCAGTCTCTTTGAACCGAGTGACTCCACACGAACAGGCGTGCGTAGTGAAAACCGTCAGCTTCAAGCTCGTCTGAAGAGTGTTGTTTCTTTAGAGAAAATGAAGGACGCTTTGGAGAAGAAGGATCTGGACCTCGCTGCTGCTTAGAAGGAGGCACGAGACAAGATGGCGCTTGCCGACAAGAAGCTGGCTTCGGTCAACAAGTTAGAAGAGGAGAACTCGGCGCTGAAGACTGCCATCTCTGATGCCAATCGGGAGGTTGAGTAGCTGAAGAAGGACAAGCAGAACCTGTCCAATGAAGTCGGAAGCCTCAAAGCCAAGACGGGCGAGCTAGAGTCCTATCTGGGACAAGTTGCTGCAAAACTGATCCTAAAGCTTGAAGATATCATCATTTGACTGATTGGTTGCCGTCGATTGGAACGCCTTATTATACTATCGACTCATCACTTTCTCCGATTGTGCAGAATTTTGTCAGGACTTTGAGGCCGAGACCGGGCGGGTTGAGACGGGTCTCAACCCCATCCATTGTCTTGTTAAAGATGATGTTGCTGTGAACTTGCTGCAGATGGAATCACGAATGGACAGCGTTGTTGCTTATCTAGCTCGACTGAAAGCGGCGATGACTCGGGTTGACGCCGAACTCTGGCCCCAGGCAGAGCTTCCACAAGATCTTGAGTCGCTGATGGCTTGACTGAATCAGATTCCTGGTCGAGTGCAGGAGTGGAAGAAGTCGTCCGCTTGTTGTGGCGCTGACGTCGCCCTGCCGTTGGTTCGAGTGCACTGCAAGGACGCCAGAGAAGACAAGTTGGCAGCCCTCAAGGTCAC
This sequence comes from Triticum dicoccoides, assembly GCF_002162155.2. Classification (NCBI taxonomy): domain Eukaryota; kingdom Viridiplantae; phylum Streptophyta; class Magnoliopsida; order Poales; family Poaceae; genus Triticum; species Triticum dicoccoides. The sequence goes on along the minus strand of NC_041387.1, from coordinate 591,154,263 downwards.
GAACACTAAGAAGCACACCTTCCAGTCCTTCATGGACACCTTCCTCGAGGTTGCCACTCGTATTGCGGACAACATCAACCTTGATAGATTCTGTGATCCAGACAGCCCTTCTCCTGCCGAGTGATCAAAAAAACATTATGCTTCACCCTCATTTGCCTCAGAATGTCGAGTGGTTTTGTAATCGTTGAAACTCCTTCGGGCCTGACGCTCGAGTACATTAATCCGTGGTTAGGAACCTTTGGATTTATCTGAACTTGGCTTATCTTTAAATATGTTGTGTTTGTCTTCGAGTGGAACTCGTTCTTCACTCGGATTGGTTTTTGTTCTCTTGACGCAGCTTCGGAGGAAGAGGCCGCAGTCGATCTGTTGGTCGATCCTTGAGCGGTATTAATCAGCTCATCGGCAAGGCATTCAGTGATGGCCTCGATGTCCCTGAGAGAAGCTCGCCTTGGCATTAGCTGTTGGATGAGCCTCAGACAGCATTGATCAGCTCATCAGCGAGGCATTCAGCAATGGTCTTGACGTTCCTGAAAGCAGCTCGCCCCGGCAGTGCGCGCAATCTCATTCTTCTTCTTGACGGTGCAGCCCCGGGGGGAGGGGTCGTGGTCAACCCGTATCATTCGGTTGGGTTTTAAAAACTTAGGCGAGTACTAGACTGCAGCTAAGCAGTGCGCACAATCTCGTCCTTCTTCTTGATGGTGCAGCCCCAGGCGGAGGGGTCGTGGTCAACCTGTACCGTTCGGTAGAATTATTTTTTACTTAGGCGAGTACTTGACTGCAGCTAAGCCTCCAAGTGAGAGGCAGGCTCACCACTCGGTAGGATTTTTTTATACTTAGGCGAGTACTGGACTGCAGCTAAGCCCCCGAGTGGGAGACTGGCTCGGCACTTGGTAGGATTTTTAACACTTAGGCGAGTACTGGACTGCAGCTAAGCCCCCGAGTGAGAGGCAGGCTCGCCACTCGATAGGATTTTTTATACTTAGGCAAGTACTGGACTGCAGCTAAGCCCCC
>NC_041387.1:591151083-591153045 GCF_002162155.2 Triticum dicoccoides | reverse complement strand
GAGTGAAAGGATTGCTCGCCACTCGGTAGGATTTTTTATACTTAGGCGAGTACTGGACTGCAGCTAAGCCCCCGAGTGAGAGGCAGGCTCGCCACTCGGTAGGATTTTTTTTATACTTAGGCGAGTTCTGGACTGCAGATAAGCCCCCGAGCGAGAGGATCGCTCACCACTCGGTAGGATTTTTTATACTTAGACGAGTACTGGACTGCAGCTAAGCCTCCGAGTGAGAGGATTGCTAGCCACTCGGTAGGATTATTTATACTTAGGCGAGTACTGGATGCTACGTCTTGAGCTTGCGTTGGTTTTCCTTGAAGAGGAAAGGGTGATGCAGCAATAGTAGCATAAGTATTTCCCTCAGTTTTTGAGAACCAAGGTATCAATCCAGTAGGAGGCTCCTCAAAAGTCCCACGCACCTACACAAACAAACAAAGAACTCGCAACCAACGCAATAAAGGGGTTGTCAATCCCTTCACGGCCACTTGCGAAAGTGAGATCTGATAGAGATATTATGATAAGATAAATATATTTTTGGTGTTTTATAATATAGATGCAAAAAGTAAAGATGCAAATAAAAGTAGATTGAAAGCAAATATGATAAAAGATAGACCCGGGGGGCATAGGTTTCACTAGAGGCTTCTCTCAAGATAGCATAAGTATTACGGTGGGTGAAAAAATTACTGTCGAGCAATTGATAGAAAAGTGAATAATTATGAGATTATCTAGGCATGATCATGTATATAGGCATCACGTCCGAAAAAAGTAGACTGACTCTTGCCTGCATCTACTACTATTACTCCACACACTGTAACACCCCAAAATTTTTATTTGATTTTTATTAAAATCTTTATTTGATTTAAAGGAGGTTATTTGAATTTTTTTAGAGGGACTCTCCTTCTCAAAATCTTTTATGACAATTTTTTTGAAAGGACCTTCTCAACCTTGATCTTCAGTCTTAAGGATTTTTCAAAATTGTGTTGGCTCAACACAAATAATATTGGAGGGTTTTGCAATTATTTCTATTTAAAAGAAATCCTATGGATTTTGGTTTTTATTATTTTTACCTTTTAAAGATTTCTCTTTTGCCTTGTCCCATGTTGAAATTTTCTTCCAAAACCCCTCCCTCCACTTTGTGTCAAGCCAAACATCCAATCCCAGCAAGTTCAACCCATTTTTTATTTTTGTTCTATTTATTTTACCCTCAAAACAATTTCTATCTTTTATTTTGGACCTAGGTGATTTACAAAGGAACCACCAGAACCCTTTTGAGTTTTGGTCCCAAACTGTAACGCCCCGGATTCGATGCGCCAGGTGTCTGCCAGTTATTCGCCGTCATTGCCATGTCATTTTCTTGCATGTTGCATTTTATCATATCATCATGTGCATTGCATTGCATACGTGTTCGTCTCATGCATCCGAGCATTTTCCCCGTTGTCCGTTTTGCAATTCGACACTCCTATGTCCCCCGGCGCCCCCCTTTTACCTCTTTTCGTGTGCGGGTGTTAAACATTCTCGGAATGGCCCGTGATTTGCCAAGCGGCCTTGGTATATTACTGGTAGACCGCCTGTCAAGTTTCGTTCCATTTGGAGGTCGTTTGATACTCCAACGGTTAACCGGGGAACCGTAAAGGCCTCTTTTGTGTGCAGCCCAACACCCCTTCAAAGTGGCCCATAACCCATCCAAACCCCCTCCATGCTCTCGGCCGTTCGATCACGGTCGTGTGGGTAAAAACCGCTCCTCATTTGGAGTCTCCTAACTCCCTCTACCTATAAATAGATCCTCCCCGTCCAAATCCTGGGCCCAAACCCTAAAATCCTCCCTCCGCGCCGCCGGACACGTCCGGCCGCAGCCGGACACGTCCGCCGCCGCTCCTCGCCCAACCAGAAGCAGCCACGTCACCACTCCGCCCGCCAGCCCTTCGCCTCCACCGCGCCGGCCCTCTCGGCCCAGATTGGGGCCTGCCC
>NC_041387.1:591132388-591150780 GCF_002162155.2 Triticum dicoccoides | reverse complement strand
TCCTCGCCGGCGCGTCATGCCCCGCCTCCTCGCCGCAGGGACGCGCCGCCCGCGCGCGCCGCTGCCCTCGGCCTCCGCGTCGACCGCCGCCATCTCACCTCCCATCGGTGCCACCCTCCTCCGCCGCCATCTCTGGCCACCACCACCAGCCCGCGCCGCCCCGGATCCGCCACCGCGCCGCCGCCCCGCAGCTCCCCGCCGGCGGCCGCACCTCGCTCCGACCGGATCCGGCCGCATTCCGGCCTCCCCGAGCCTCTTCGGCGAACTACTCCGGCGAGCATCTCCGGCCGCCTCGAAAACCGTGCCCGATCCAGATCGGAAGGTTGACCCCGAAAATTCCCAAGTCCCTGATATTTTTGCATAATGTTGCTCTGTTCATCGCATCATAACTCTGCATCTGTAGCTCCGTTTCATGCGTATAATATATCAAAATGTTCGGTGTGAGATTCTCTTCATTTCATTCCATTGTGCCATGCTTGTTTCATATCATCTTGATGCCCTAATCTTCGTCGCAAGAGTGCTATGTGATGTTAACCTGCTGAAACTGTTATAACTTGGTGATTTGTCATTTTTTGTTGCATTTGATGTGAGCATCCTATGAGCATGAGCTCTACATGTGTTTTGTACTTCATCATGTCATCTTTGCAGTGGTGCCATCCATGTATTTTTGTGGGTCTTGTAGTGAGTGCATCAAGCTTGTTAAGTAGGGTACTTGCTGTTGTTGTTTTTGCTAGGCTGAATCTGTTACATCATGATGCTATGTAAACCTGCTGCTACAAGTCATTCTATGCATAATCTGGAGATGTTCGCTAAGGATGATTTGTTATACATATCATGCTATATCCATCCATGCCCCTGGTTGCATTTATATCCTGCTGTAACTTGTTGTTATCTTGCTCCCAAATTGCTAAATAATGTTGCTGTCAGCCTGTTAACATTAAGTTCCATGTTGCCATGATTGTTGTTAGTGATCCAAGCATGCTATGAACTTGCTCTTGCCATGCTTATCTTGATAAACATGTCTTATTTCTGTTGGTCACCTTTCCATGCCATGTATTGCTTTGTGGTGAGTTGTACAAGCTCACCAACATGCCTACTTATTGTTGTTCCTACCATGTATGAATCTGTCATATCACTTGCTATGTTTACATGGGTGCCATCATATTTTCTGTGCCTTTTTGGCTCATGGTCAGTAAATGACTTTTGTTATATGCAATTATTAGATTCATGTCATGCCTTTTGTTTCCATGATATGTTCCTATAGCATGTTGTTTGATAGCTCTAAACATTGCAACCTGATGTTATTTCTGCTAAGACTGTAAACTGTTATTATTTGCAATCTTGCCATGTCATTTTGAGCATGTTATAGTGATTTCTGGAGATAGCTCAGTGTTCATGTTTTGTCATGCATTACCTGTACTTCATGTCCATGCCTTTTGTTCTTATGTTGAGATGCTGTAGCATGTTGTTTTGATGCTTGCTATATGCTTAGTTGCTGTTTTGGACAGATGGTTGTTATGTCTTGTTTGGAGTGTATGTGTTGAACCATTGCCCCGTTTTGAGTGTGCTCCATATGAAACTTGCGTAGAATTGCATGTAGTTTCATATTATCATGTTGCATCCTTATTTTGAGGTGTTTGCTTGATGTTTGGATGCATTTAGCATCAATGCCATGTTTAACTTGTTTTGCTCATATCTTCTAGGCCGTAGCTCCGAACTAAATGAACTTTATATATAACTTGACTAGAATCTCGTGTAGATCATCTTGGTGCATCTTAACTTGCTGTTTAACAACTTGAACATAAGGTTTATTCAGTTCTGGACCAACTTCTAAATTTGCATATGAGGACTTACCGGATGTGTTCTATGTTATTTCCGGCCTCATTTAAACTTGCCTTGATGTGTTGCTCTTGTTTGCATCATATCTTGCCATGAGTAGCTTCATGTAGTCTTGTCTTGCATCATACTTGGTTGAGCATCATGCCTTGTTCCTGTGTGGTGTGTTTACTAGGTTGTGTGCTTCTTCTCGATAGTTCCCGTTTCGTTGCGATCGTGAGGATTCGTTCGTCTACGCTTGGTTCGTCTTCATCCGTTCGTCTTCTTCATGGACTCGTTCTTCTTCCTAGCGGGATTTCAGGCAAGATGACCGCTACCCTGGATCTCACTACTATCATTGCTATGCTAGTTGCTTCGTTCTATCGCTATGCTGCGCTTCCTATCACTTGTCCTCAAGCCTTCCCAATTTGCCATGTCAGCCTCTAACATTTTTCCCCTTCCTAGCAAACCGTTGCTTGGCTATGTTACCGCTTTGCTCAGCCCCTCTTATAGCGTTGCTAGATGCAAGTGAAGTTTGAAGATTGCTCCATGGTGGACAGGATTTTGTTGGGATATCACAATATCTCTTATTTAATTTAATGCATCTATATACTTGGTAATGGGTGGAAGACGCGGCCTTATGCCTGGTGTTTTGTTCCACTCTTGCCGCCCTAGTTTCCGTCATACCGGTGTTATGTTCCCGGATTTTGCGTTCCTTATGCGGTTGGGTGATTTATGGGACCCCCTTGACAGTTTGCTTTGAACAAAACTCCTCCACCAAGGCCCAACCTTGGTTTTACCATTTGCCTCACCTAGCCCTTTTTCCCTTGGGTTTCCGGAGCCCGAGGGTCATCTTTATTTAACCCCCCCCCCCCCGGGCCAGTGCTCGTCGTGAGTGTTGGTCCAACCTGTCAGCCGCTGGTGGCCACCAGGGGCAACTCTGGGATGGCCTACCGGAAGTTTGGACAATCCGGTGTGCCCTAAGAACGAGATATGTGCAGCTCCTATCAGGATTTGTCGGCACATTCAGGCGGCTTTGCTGGTCTTGTTTTACCATTGTCGAAATGTCTTGTAAACCGGGATTCCGAGACTGATCGGGTCTTCCTGGGAGAAGGAATATCCTTCGTTGATCGCGAGAGCTTATCATGGGCTAAGTTGGGACACCCCTGCAGGGTATAAACTTTCGAAAGCCGTGCCCGCGGTTATGTGGCAGATGGGAATTTGTTAATGTCCAGTTGTAGATAACTTGACACCAGATCCGAATTAAAACGCATCAACCGAGTGTGTAGCCGTGATGGTCTCTTTTCGACGGAGTCCGGGAAGTGAACACGGTTTTGGGTTATGCTTGACGTAAGTAGGAGTTCAGGATCACCTCTTGATCATTGCTAGCTTCACGACCGTTCCTTTGCTTCTCTTCTCGCTCTTATTTGCGTATGTTAGCCACCATATATGCTTAGTCGTTGTTGCAACCTCACCACTTTAACCCTTCCTTTCCCATTAAGCTTTGCTAGTCTTGATACCCATGGTAATGGGATTGCTGAGTCCTCGTGGCTCACAGATTACTACAACAACAGTTGCAGGTACAGGTTTATGCGATGATCATGACGCGAGAGCGATGTTTGCTTGTTTTGGAGTTCTTCTTCTGCTTCTTCTTCGATCAGGGGATAGGTTCTAGGTCGGCAGCCTGGGCTAGCAGGGTGGATGTTGTTTGAGTTTCTATTTATGTTTCATCCATAGTCGGATGTTGCTCTCATGTAAGATGATGTTGTATTCGTGTGGCATTGTATGCCTTTTGTAAGTATCCCTATATATTATGTAATGTTGATGTAATGATATCCACCTTGCAAAAGTGTTTCAATATGCGGGTCTATCCTTGGTGGGACCTTCGAGTTCCTTTTGGATAGGGTCGCATATTGGGCGTGACATAAACAAACTCCCCTGACTAGTCCTTAGTACCCCCAACCTAGATCCATCAAGATCCAATCTTCCACAATTCATATTTTTCAAATTTTGCTTGCTGCAAGTTTGGACCAGATTTGCCATTTTTGGTGAAATTCAATAATTTTCTTCTCCAAAAATTCTGAGATAAATCAGGCAGCCCCCAGGTGCATTGAGAGGTCACCTCACCAAAGATCAACTCCAGAAGAAATTTCCACATGCCAAAAACATTTCATCGAACACCTGGCATGCACTGTTTTCTGGCAAAATTCAGAAAAGTTCAGTTTTAGTGTTCAGTTTCAGTCGGCGGTGTCGTTTTCGTCACAACCCGTCGACAATCTCACCACTAGCCACCTTGGATCATTGCGCACTGCTCCTTCTTCTTATCCAGAGCACCGCACGATCGTTTGGACGGGCGTAGGTGTCGGTGGCGACGTGGCACCACATAGCCGGCGTATTCTGCGGTGGCAGAGCCACCCGTGGCGGCCAGCAGGGACCAGCACCATCTTTCGACGCTGTCCAACACCGCCCAAGCCACCCGAAGCCTCGTGAGCCTTCACCGTGGCCAGAGAGGCGCAGAGCACGCTCTCTACCACCGACGAGCCTCGTGAGGCCGTTCCGTCGAGAGCGTGGAGTAGCGCCCAAGTTTTGCCAAACTTAGCCTCGGGATGGAACCAGTGAACCTCTCCGCAGCTGCCCCGACCCCTAAACCTCCCGTTCAACCACCACCTCGCCGTAAACACTGCCGGAGTAATCCCGATCGTAGCAACCGCCTCGGGTCGGCTATAAAAGGGGGCCTCAAGCTCGATCTCGGCCAGGCATCACCCCTCCACCTCACCAGAGCCATGCCTAGCTACTAGGAAGACCTTGGGGAGGCCTTCTTCCCCGACTCCGGCCGCCCCAATCCGCTCCGGGCTCCGGCAAGATCCACTCCAGTGAGAGAAACCCCGCCTCCCATACCTTGTCAGCCACCTCCTAGTGCACCCATGCTTCTAACCCAAGCTTCAATTCGAAGGTTGCAGCCCTCCTTGACAAGACCCATCACCACCCGAACCGCCGTCTGCCATAGTAGAGGCCGCCGTCGACGTGGTGCTCGTCGACGACAAAATCCACCACCCACAGGTGCGGAAGGACTCAGTGAACCCGTAGGTACCCTCCTTTCCCCCTACCTCGCCGTGGATTGCCGCCAGCGACCACCGCAGCCCTCGGGCGCCGGTGACTCTGTTTTGAAGATTCAAACCTGACGGGTGGGACCCCCTCGTCAGCTTTTTCTTCTTTTTGAACCATTTTCTGAAAAACGCCTTCAGGCAAAATACGGTTTCTAACTGAAACGTTTTTCTGTCTTTTTATAAACTACCCCTGGAAACTTTCTGTTTCATTATAGATGAGTCCCTAGACTAAAACCTTAATAACTTTTAAACAAAAGATGATTTCGAATTAATTCTTTTTCTGCCATCTTTATTTTTCTGTCTAGTTTTTTATCATATTTAATTGAAAAATATTTGGAACACTTTTTGTGCACACACGGTATTTACGTTAGTATGCGATTTCTTTATACCGTAGATACCGGAGGAGGTGATGGAACCGCAAACTTCGCCGAGCTAGACTCTGACTACTCCGAACCAGGCAAGCATGTTCGAACCTTTGATATGATGAGTGGTTTGCATGTTTGCTTGAGTAGTTCCTTCATGGCATGTTTATATAAGCATCAGTAAGTGTTATATTGCATGCAAAGCAACTACAAGTGAGCTTCGAAACTCGATGTGTTATTTGATGGGAGATAACATGATCATGTGGTGACATGAAAGGTGGTAAGATGGTATTGTTGAAGCATGCCAGTCTTATGCCAAACCGTTTGACTCCAGTGTTAATGTGGATCAAGTCACGTTACCGTTCGTCCCCTTTTTGTGTGCTACCACATGTTTTATGCAAAGAATATGGTCTAGTAGGTTGCAAACCACTTTCCTCGTACACACCAAATAGAGGGGCCAGGATGAGGGTTCCATGGCCCTGGATTAAAGACAGTCATCCGATCAGGGGGCATGGGTGTTTCCAGTTGGGACCGAGAGGGGGGCACCCCTTAGAGCGCGCGATATAAATTTGATCCCATGCTACTCGAGGTTGTGGCCTCCCTGTCTCAAAGTTTTTCTTGAACATTGCCTAGGGTGATTCCTGGCATCGGGATGTGGAATGGGTGTGTACTGGTTAGATGAGTTTCTTCTGAAATACCGTAAACGGAACTAGTCCTTTGTGACTACTGAAATCCGTTGGCTGTGGTTAAATAGTACAAACTCTGCAGAGTCAAAATCATTCGAGTAACCGTATCTATAGTCAAGGACTATAATCAACTTATCTATGTCAGTCTCAGTGTCAGTTTCAGTGACAATCTCCGGTGAACAAACATGAGTGGTAAACTCGACTGAATGTTATTCCTGTGAATGGACTAACCTGCTTATTATCATTGTGTATTTTCTTGGAATGACTTAATTTCATGAACAACTTGAGTTTGGATGATGAAATATAAGCCCTTTATGAGATGTCGCTCAGACGTCCGACTGTGGCACTCTCGTTATTTACTTTCAATATAAGCCCTTTATGTGATGTCGCTCAGACATCCGATTGTGGCACTCTTGTTATTTACTTTTGATATAAGCCCTTTATGTGATGTCGCCCAGACGTTCGACTGTGGCACTCTTGTTATTTACTTTCAATATAAGCCGTTTATGTGATGTCGCTCAGACGTCCTACTGTGGCATCCCTGTTACTTACTTTCATTATAAGCCCTTTCCGAGATGTCGCGTAGACGTCCGACTGTGGCATGCACTGTCATTTACATTTTTATATAAGCCATTTATGTGGTGTCGCTCAGACGCCCGACTGCGGCATGTTAATTTATTTCTACCTATCGAGGCATCGCTTCAGACACCCGATCGGTTTTCAGTTATTTTTTGGGGATTTCGGGAGGACTACTGCCTGACTTCCTTTTTAATTAACCTGTCGTGCAAATTTATTATTTGAGTGTGCATTACTAATCTGCTCATGTGCATCATGTTTGCATTTGTTATATCTTATGTCCAAAATGTCTTGCGAGTACATTCAAAGTACTCACCTGGCTTGTTGATTTGGCCAGATATCAATGAAGGTGATCTTATGGATGAAGAGTACGACGCCTAGAGGAGTCCCAGTCAGTCTCGTGCGATCCTGGAATTGGTCACTTGTATCATATACGCTTCCGCTACCCAAATAAATTCATCGAGCCTCACTCCAGCTCTCGATGAGCTGTAAGATTTAGGAGTCGTGTCATCCACGTCACTGTGACATATCCACCACCACTTTTATTACGAGTCAGTAGTATGCCACCATACTCCGTGTGCCATATCCGCCTTTATGTATATTATTGGCGTGCTTGTAATAAATTGTTGAGCAGCCTCAGCTCAACCTTGTACAATAATTAGTACTTCTGGATTTCTGTATCAAGGATTTGTCTACCAGTAAGGAGATTTTTTCCTATACTGCTCTATATAAGGGTCGGTTTCTCAATAAGTGTTTTATTGGAAAACCGGTCGTGACAAACTTGGTATCAGAGCCAGGCTGACTATAGGAAGCCACTAGGTGCGATTGCTAATCGGTTATTAGCATATTAAGTGCTATTTTAATATTTTGCAAATGTAGTCATTTTCTGACAGTCAGCATAAATTTATGATCTGACTATTCAGAATTTTGCCTACTTTTGTAGATGGCTGGCAACGACTATGAGTCACAGATGTTTGCCAATGTACCTGAGGGGTTTGTCAGGCTTCTCGTCTCCATCGTCAAAGTCGCGATCGGTCCATCGACTCATCCGGAGTTCACACTCTACCAGCACAAGATCAGCGACAGTCTGTCCATGCACCAGGCCGCGGTGCAATTCAAGGGAGGACGTGTTGAGTCACGCCGCTTCCGGTTTGTGGGAAGGGCCATGCCTACGGAGAGGCATGCTATGCAGATGGCTGCCCGTCAGGCGATAGCTCGTCTTTGGGATGTTCTTCCTTCAATGGAGACTCGTCGCTACCGCTACCTCCCATGCCACGTGCCATACACATGTCACTATGCGTTCGCTTGCGCTAGCGGGAGAGAGATGAGGCTATCGAGATGTTGGTTGAATATCTCAAGGCTCTTGAGGCAGCTTTTCATAACCTCGTGGATGACCTTGTGGCTGCTCATATGGACTCTGTGCAGAGCTGTTCCGCCAACAGGAGGGAGCTCCTCCATATAGCACCACCATTGACTTACGTCTCGGCCGCAGCATCCTATACACCTGCCATCTTCGCCACTACTTGCCGCCTGCCTACTCGTGAAGATTTTGACCAAGTCATCGCTCCTACTCTAGTCAGAGCTGCACCACCTACCACACCCGCACCAGCTCCACAACTCGGTGCTTCACGCCTAGAGCCTATTAGTGAGGAGGAGGCTGAGTCTCCAGCACCACTGGGTCTTACCCTTGGCAGGCCGAGGGAAGTCCTTACCATCTCCGACTGAGTGCGACTAGCAGCCGTGCAATGTGTCAGCTTGTATGATATGTTTATATGTGTATAGGTTGTGAGAAGTAGTTTGTGTGCGCATCATGTAGGAACTGGGAGAAGTGCACTAGCCTAAATAACATGTCAGGAATGTGTATGCACATCCTGAGTGATGTATTGTATAATTACTGCTTGCTTGTAAGATATTTACTAAGCGGTCCTTCTCCGTGCGTGATCAAGTATTTTCTTGAAAAATGTTGGAGTTCTTAAATTTCCGCCTTTGAAAAATTATTTATCTTCGCCACTCGGTTTTTCTCATGAGTTTTACAAAAAATACCCCAGAGTGGAAAATGCCTCGTCCTTGGACTCGTTCCATGCCAAGTCCGCCGGAAGAAAATTATGGTACCCAGACTAGCAACAATTTCACACAAGGGCAGTCAAGTCAGCAAGGCAGTGAAGTAGCATTTTCTCAAATGTGCCGCCTTTATGAGCAAAGCCAGAAACAACATCAAGAAATGATGAACCAGGTTATAAATATGGGAAATCACCGTGGACCATATCAGCAGCAATCCAAATTGTTTGAACTACAAAAGACGCGCCCCCCAACATTCTCTCACACTGATAGACCGCTTGAGGCCGATGATTGGCTTCGAGATATTGAAAGGAACTTAATTATTGCACAATGTTCAGACCGCGAGAAGGTACTTTATGCACCTCACTACCTCACTGGAGCAGCTGCATCATGGTGGGAAAATTTCCTACACATGCACCCCAATGAAAATGACATCACCTGGGAAGAATTTAAAGAAGGTTTTCGTGGGGCGCACATTCCCAGAAGCATTATGAAGATCAAGAAAAGGGAGTTTGATGATCTCAAGCAGAGAAGCATGACAGTGACTGAGTACAACAGTCAGTTTACTCAATTATCTCGTTACACCAACGAAGAGCATATGACTGAAAACAAAAAGATGGAAAAAGTCCTGGACAGTCTGGCACCAGTACTAAAATGCCAGCTAGTCGTACACACCTTCCCGGATTTCAAAACACTTGTGGACAAAGCTATTACATTGGAAAATGAGCGCCGCAGCTTGGAGGATTTTCGCAAGCGCAAAAGGGACCACACTACTCTTGCTCGCAACAACCGGAGCAAGACTGATTTTCAGAAAGGTGGGGAACACAAACCCACGACCAATATTTCACGCCCAAACAAAAATTTCCATGCGAGGGACAAAGATTTTACATATCGCCCAGGTGTTACTTGCTACGCTTGTGGAGAAGAAGGACACTATGCCAAGCAGTGTCCAAAGCCAAGAAACTCGGCCCCCAAGCCAAACAACGGTGGCAATAATTCAAAGCCCAAGCGAAACAACTTCAACCCCAATAACAATCACAAGAAGGGTCACCTGAACCATGTGACCAAGGAGGAAGCACATAATGCCTCGGATATCGTACTCGGTACGTTCCCTGTCAACACAATACCTGCCACGGTTTTGTTTGATTCTGGAGCTTCTCACTCGTTCATTTCAAAGAAATTTGCTTTGCAACATGATTTTTTGATGCTTCCCTTGGAAAAATCCATGATCATCAAGTCCCCCGGGATTAAGCAAATCACTCAAAGTTACTGCCAAGGTGTGGTTATTGAGTTTGAAGGATTAAAGTTTCGGGAAAACCTCATTGTATTGGAAAATAAGGGACTGGATGTTATCCTTGGAATGGACTGGTTAACCACCAACAAGAGATTTATCGACTGCTTCAATCGGACTGTAATTCTTACCCATCATCACGGGAAGACGATAAAGATTGCAGCTCAAGAAAGACCGAGGTCACAGCAACCAAGGTTGAATAAGGTGGACGTTTCGGAATTAAGAAAAGTTCCAGTGGTATGTGAGTTCCCTGACGTATTCTCCGAAGAACTACCACGCATGCCACCAGACCGGGAAATAGAATTCATCATTGAGCTAGCACCCGGAACCACCCCCATTTATAAGAAACCCTATAGAATGGCACCCTCTGAATTGATAGAATTAAAGAAGAAAATAAAAGAATTACTGGACAAAGGATTTATTCGAGCCAGCTCCTCACCTTGGGGTTTGCCAGTATTATTTGCCAAGAAGAAGGATGGGACACTGAGATTATGTATCGACTATCGAGCACTCAACATGGTTACCATCAAAAACAAATATCCGATGCCTCGGATAAATGATTTATTTGACAAGCTCGCGCAAGCTAAGGCTTTCTCAAAAATTGATTTAAGGTCAGGGTATCATCAATTAAAAGTACGGACAGAAGATATCCCCAAGACAGCATTCACCTCCAGATACGGACTATATGAGTTTACAGTAATGCCGTTTGGACTGACGAACGCCCCCGCATATTTTGTCCACCTCATGAACAAAGTGTTTATGAAATTTATGGACAAATTTGTTGTGGTGTTCATTGATGATATTCTGGTATACTCCAAGACACCAGAAGAGCATGTTGAACATCTCGGAATTGTACTGGGAGAATTAAGGAAACATCAACTATACGCCAAATTCAGCAAATGTGAATTTTGGTTAAGACAGGTTGGTTTTCTAGGCCATGTATTGACCCAAGAAGGTGTTGCCATAGACCCAGAAAAGGTCAAGGCCGTACTTAGTTGGAAACCACCCGCCAGCGTAACAGATGTACAAAGTTTCTTGGGAATGGCAGGATATTACCGAAGGTTTATTGAAGGGTTCTCCACCATAGCAAAACCAATAACCCAGTTACTCAAGAAGGATAAGAAATTTGTGTGGACTGAGGCTTGCGAGAAAAGTTTCCAAGAACTCAAAAGGAAATTAACAACAGCACCAGTATTGGTTGTACCAGACATACACAAAAGTTTTGAGGTGTATTGTGACGCATCCCGGAAGGGCCTCGGATGTGTATTAATGCAAGAAGGCAAAGTAGTAGCATACGCTTCTAGGCAACTACGAAAGCATGAAGAAAATTATCCTACTCATGACTTAGAGTTGGCAACAGTCATTCATGCACTCAAAGAGTGGAGGCACTTTTTGCTTGGGAATCGTTGTGAAATATATACAGACCATAAAAGCCTCAAATATATTTTCACACAACCAGAACTCAATTTACGACAACGACGCTGGTTGGAATTAGTGAAGGATTATGATGTTGGCATTCACTACCATCCAGGAAAAGCGAATGTAGTGGCAGATGCTCTTAGTCGGAACCCCAGCTCCGGCAATGATAGTCTACCAAACTTGAGACCTGAATTTCAGCAGGAGTTCGCTAAACTCAACTTGGTAATGGTCACTGAAGGCAATGTGTCGAATTTGGAAATACGGCCTACCCTAATGCAACAGATTAAGGAGGCTCAGCATGGACACCCCAATATCGAAGGCATAAAAAGAAAAATGAGTTTGGGCAAGGCCTAAGAATTCGTCATAGACGATAACGGAATATTATGGTACGGAGACAGACTTTGCGTACCAAATATAGAAGACCTCAAGCAGCAAATTCTAGCCGAAGGCCACACCGCTCCATATTCAATCCATCCTAGAGGGACCAAAATGTACAAGGACATTCAGGAAAAAATTTGGTGGCACGGTATGAAAAGGGATATAGCCACATTCATTGCATGTTGTGATTCATGTCAGCGCATAAAAGCCGAGCACCAAAAACCAGCATGGCTATTACAGCCAAACAGGATACCTGAGTGGAAATGGGACGAAATTGGAATGGATTTTATTGTCGGACTACCTCGGTCATGATACAGAAATGATGCCATATGGGTCATCACAGATAGATTGACTAAGGTAGCACATTTCATCCCAATAAAGACAACCCACACCACTTAGAAACTTGCCAAGCTTTATCTCTCCCATATAGTTTGTCTGCATGGAATCCCAAAGATGATATCCGACAGAGGCACTCAGTTCGTCTCTAGATTTTGGGATCAATTACAACAAGCTCTGGGAACTCAACTGGCATTCAGTACAGCATACCACCCCCAGACTGATGGGCAAGCTAAATGCGTGAACCAAATTCTAGAGGACATGCTGAGAGCATGTGTTCTCACCTATGAAACCAGTTGGAAGGAAAGCTTGCCATATGTCGAGTTCGCCTACAACAACAGTTACCAAGCCAGCCTACAAATGGCACCTTTTGAAGCCTTGTACGGGCGGAGATGTCGTACCCCATTAAATTGGTCAGAAACAGGATATAGTCGTATCTTCGGCCCAGACATGCTCAAGGAAGTTGAGGAGAAAGTTAGGCTAATCAGGGACCGACTCAAGACAGCTCAAAACTGACAGAAGAGTTATTATGATCGAAAACATCGGGGAGTCGGCTTTGAACCCGGCGAATATGTGTACCTACGAGTATCTCCTATGAGGGGCCTGCAACGGTTCAAAGTTAAAGGAAAGCTAGCACCACATCGGACCCTTCTGCATAGTCGCGCGAAGAGGCACAGTAGCCTGCCAGCTAGACCTACCCGAAGAACTGTCAGACATCCACGACGTGTTCCACGTCTCACAGTTGAGGAAGTGTGTAAGCAACGCAGAGAAGCATGTATCTCATGAGGACATTGACATGCAACCAGACCTCACCTACAGGGAACATCCAATAAAAATATTGGAGGAGTCTGAAAGGAGGACCTGTCAGAAAACAATTAAGTTTTTCAAAGTTCAGTGGAGCAATCACACCAAGGATGAAGCAACGTGGGAAAGAGAGGATTTACTTTGGACAAATATCCACACCTCTTTGAGGATCAGCTGAAATCTCAGGGATGAGATTTTTCCTAAGGGGGTAGGTGTTGTAACACCCCAAAATTTTTATTTGATTTTTATTAAAATCTTTATTTGATTTAAAGGAGGTTATTTGAATTTTTTTAGAGGGACTCTCCTTCTCAAAATCTTTTATGACAAATTTTTTTTGAAAGGACCTTCTCAACCTTGATCTTCAGTCTTAAGGATTTTTAAAAATTGTGTTGGCTCAACACAAATAATATTGGAGGGTTTTGCAATTATTTCTATTAAAAAGAAATCCTATGGATTTTGGTTTTTATTATTTTTACCTTTTAAAGATTTCTCTTTTGCCTTGTCCCATGTTGAAATTTTCTTCCAAAACCCCTCCCTCCACTATGGGTCAAGCCAAACATCCAATCCCAGCAAGTTCAACCCATTTTTTATTTTTGTTCTATTTACTTTACCCTCAAAACAATTTCTGTCTTTTATTTTGGACCTAGGTGATTTACAAAGGAACCACCAGAACCCTTTTGAGTTTTGGTCCCAAACAAACTCCCCTGACTAGTCCTTAGTACCCCCAACCTAGATCCATCAAGATCCACTCTTCCACAATTCAAATTTTTCAAACTTTGCTTGCTGCAAGTTTGGACCAGATTTGCCATTTTTGGTGAAATTCAATAATTTTCTTCTCCAAAAATTCTGAGATAAATCAGGCAGTCCCCAGGTGCATTGAGAGGTCACCTCACCAAAGATCAACTCCAGAAGAAATTTCCACATGCCAAAAACATTTCATCGAACACCTGGCATGCACTGTTTTCTAGCAAAATTCAGAAAAGTTTAGTTTCAGTGTTCAGTTTCAGTCGGCGGTGTCATTTTCATCAGAACCCGTCGACAATCTCGCCAGTAGCCACCTTGGATCATTGCGCACTGCTCCTTCTTCTTATCCAGAGCACCGCACGATTGTTTGGACGGGCGTAGGTGTCGGTGGCGACGTGGCACCCCATCGCCGGCATCTTCTGCGGTGGCAGAGCCACCCGTGGCGGCCAGCAGGGACCATCACCACCTTTCGGCGCCGTCCAGCACCGCCCAAGCCACCCGAAGCCTCCGCGTGGCTGTCCACTTGCATGTGCATGCTGCGGCACCGTCGCCGTGGCCAGAGAGGCACAGAGCACGCTCTCTGCCGCCGACGAGCCCCATGAGGCTGTTCCGTCGAGAGCATGGAGTAGCGCCCAAGTTTTGCCAAACTTAGCCTCGGGATGGAACCAGTGAACCTCTCCGCAGCTGCCCCGACCCCTAAACCTCCCGTTCAACCACCGCCTCACGGTAATCACCGCCGGAGTAATCCCGATCGCGGCAACCGCCTCGGGCCGGCTATAGAAGGGGGACTCAAGCTCGATCTCGGCCAGGCATCACCCCTCCACCTCACCAGAGCCACGCCTAGCTACTAGGAAGACCTCGGGGAGGCCTTCTTCCCTGACTCCGGCCGCCCCGATCCGCTTCGGGCTCCGGCAAGATCCGCTCCGGTGAGAGCAACCCCGCCTCCCATACCTTGTCAGCCACCTCCTAGTGCACCCACGCTTCTAACCCAAGCTTCAATCCGAAGGTTGCAACCCTCCTTGACAAGACCCATCACCACCCGAACCGCCGTCCGCCGGAGTAGAGGCCGCCGTCAACGTGGTGCTCGCCGATGACCAAATCCACCACCCACAGGTGCAGAAGGACTCAGTGAACCCGTAGGTACCCTCCTTTCCCCCTACATCGCCGCCGGTGACTCTGTTTTGAAGATTCAAACCTGACGGGTGGGACCCCCTCGTCAGCTTTTTCTTCTTTTTGAACCGTTTTCTGAAAAACGCCTTTGGGAAAAATACGCTTTCTAACTGAAACGTTTTTTGTCTTTTTATAAACTACCCCCCTGGAAACTTTCTGTTTCATTAGAGATGAGTCCCTAGACTAAAACCTTAATAACTTTTAAACAAAAGATGATTTCGAATTAATTCTTTTTCTGTCATCTTTATTTTTCTATCTAGTTTTTATCATATTTAATTGAAAAATATTTGGAACACTTTTTGTGCACACACGGTATTTACGTTAGTATGCGATTTCTTTATACCATAGATACCGGAGGAGGTGATGGAACCGCGAACTTCGTCGAGCTAGACTCCGACTACTCTGAACCAGGCAAGCATGTTTGAACCTTTGATATGATGAGTGTTTTGCATGTTTGCTTGAGTAGTTCCTTCATGGCATGTTTATATAAGCATCAGTAAGTGTTATATTGCATGCAAAGCAACTACAAGTGAGCTTCGAAACTCGATGTGTTATTTGATGGGAGATAACATGATCATGTGGTGACATGAAAGGTGGTAAGATGGTATTGTTGAAGCATGCCAGTCTTATGCCAAACCGTTTGACTCCAGTGTTAACGTGGATCAAGTCACGTTACCGTCCTTCCCCTTTTTGTGTGCTACCACATGTTTTCTGCAAAGAATATGGTCTAGTAGGTTGCAAACCTCTTTCCTCATACACACCAAATCGAGGGGCCGTGATGAGGGTTCCATGGCCCTGGATTAAAGCCAATCATCTAGTCAGGGGGCATGGGTGTTTCTGGTTGGGACCGAGAGGGGGGCACCCCTTAGAGCGCGCGATATAAATTTGATCCCATGCTACTCGAGGTTGTGGCCTCCCTGTCTCAAAGTTTTTCTTGAACGTTGCCTAGGGTGATTCCTGGCATCGGGATGTGGAATGGGTGTGTACTGGTTAGATGAGTTTCTTCTGAAATACCGTAAACGGAACTAGTCCTTTGTGACTACTGAAATCCGTTGGCAGTGGTTAAATAGTACAAACTCTGCAGAGTCAAAATCATTCGAGTAACCATATCTATAGTCAAGGACTATAATCAACTTATCTATGTCAGTCTCAGTGTCAGTTTCAGTGACAATCTCCGGTGAACAAACATGAGTGGTAAACCCGGCTGAATGTTATTCTTGTGGATGGACTAACCTGCTTATTATCACTGAGTATTTTCTTGGAATGACTTAATTTCATGAACAACTTGAGTTCAGATGATGAAATATAAGCCCTTTATGAGATGTCGCTCAGACGTCCGACTGTGGCACTCTCGTTATTTACTTCCAATATAAGCCCTTTATGTGATGTCGCTCAGACATCCGACTGTGGCACTCTTGTTATTTACTTTTGATATAAGCCCTTTATGTGATGTCGCCCAGACATCCGACTGTGGCACTCTTGTTATTTACTTTCAATATAAGTCGTTTATGTGATGTCGCTCAGACGTCCGACTGTGGCATCCTTATTATTTACTTTCATTATAAGCCCTTTCCGAGATGTCGCGTAGACGTCCGACTGTGTCACGCACTGTCATTTACATTTTTATATAAGCCCTTTATGTGGTGTCGCTCAGACGCCCGACTGTGGCATGTTAATTTATTTCTACCTTTCGAGGCGTTGCTTCAGACACCCGATCGGTTTTCAGTTATTTTTTGGGATCTCGGGAGGACTACCGCCTGACTTCCTTTTTAATTAACCTGTCGTGCAAATTTATTATTTGAGTGTGCATTACTAATCTGCTCATGTGCATCATGTTTGCATTTGTTATATCTTATGTCCAAACTGTCTTGCGAGTACATTCAAAGTACCCACCTAGCTTGTTGATTTGGCCAGACATCGACGAAGGTGATCTTATGGATGAAGAATACGATAGCGAGTCCGACGCCTAGAGGAGTCCCAGTCAGTCTCGTGCGATCCTGGAATTGGTCACTTGTATCATATACGCTTCCGCTACCCAAATAAATTCATCGAGCCTCACTCCAGCTCTCGATGAGCTGTAAGATTTAGGAGTCGTGTCATCCACGTCACTGTGACATATCCACCACCACTTTTATTACGAGTCAGTAGTATGCCATCATACTCCGTGTGCCATATCCGCCTTTATGTATATTATTGGCGTGCTTGTAATAAATTGTTGAGCAGCCTCAGCTCAACCTTGTACAATAATTAGTACTTCTGGATTTCTATATCAAGGATTTGTCTACCAGTAAGGAGATTTTTCCTATACTGGTCTATATAAGGGTCGGTTTCTCAATAAGCGTTTTATTGGAAAACCGGTCGTGACACACACCGACCGACTCCTGCCTGCATCTAGAGTATTAAGTTCATAAAGAACAGAGTAACGCATTAAGCAAGATGACATGATGTAGAGGGATAAACTCATGCAATATGATATAAACCCCATCTTTTTATCCTCGATGGCAACAATACAATGCGTGCCTTGCAACCCTTTCTGTCACTGGGTAAGGACACCGCAAGATTGAACCCAAAGCTAAGCACTTCTCCCATGGCAAGAAAGATCAATCTAGTAGGCCAAACCAAACTGATAATTTGAAGAGACTTGCAAAGATAACTCAATCATACATAAAAGAATTCAGAGGAGATTCAAATATTTCCCATACATAAACTTGATCATAAACCCACAATTCATTGGATCTCGACAAACACACCGCAAAAAGAGTTTACATCGAATAGATCTCCAGAAGAGAGGGGGAGAACATTGTATTGAGATCCAAAAAGAGAGAAGAAGACATCTAGCTAATAACTATGGACCCGAAGGTCTGTGGTAAACTACTCACAACTCATCGGAGGGGCTATGGTGTTGATGTAGAAGCCCTTCATGGTCGATTCCCCCTCCGGCGGAGCGCCGGCGAAGGCTCCAAGATGGGATCTCGTGGATACAGAAGGTTACGGCGGTGGAAATTGTGTTTCGGTGGCTCCCTGGATGTTTTCGGGGTACGTAGGCTTATATAGGAGGAAGAAGTACGTCGGTGGCTGCCCGAGGGGCACATGAGACAGGGGACACCCTGTAGGGGTGGGCGCGCCCTCCCCTCTCGTGGACGCCTCGGCTGCTTCTTGACTTGCACTCCAGGTCCTCTGGATCACGTTCGTTCCAAAAATCATGCTCCTAAAGGTTTCATTCCGTTTGGACACCGTTTGATATTCCTTTTCTTCAAAATATTGAAATAGGCAAAAAAACAGCAATACGGGATAGGCCTCCGGTTAGTAGGTTAGTCCAAAAAATGATATAAATGTATAAAATAAAGCCCATAAACATCCAAAAGGGGTAATATAATAGCATGGAACAATCAAAAATTATAGATACGTTGGAGACGTATCACTGGACTGCAGCTAAGCCCCCGAGCGAGCAGATCGCTCGCCACTCGGTAGGATTTTTTATACTTAGGCGAGTACTGGACTGCAGCTAAGCCCCTGAGTGAGAGGATTGCTCGCCACTCGGTAGGATTTTTTATACTTAGGCGAGTACTGGACTGCAGCTAAGCCCCCGAGTGAGAGGATTGCTCGCCACTCAGTAGGATTTTTTATACTTAGGCGAGTACTGGAC